>NC_064923.1:267049110-267349110 GCF_023897955.1 Schistocerca gregaria | reverse complement strand
AAGGATCGCTATTTCAGTTGATGATAGGGTTCGAGTGTGGCGCAGACCGCACGAAGCCATGGACTCAAGTTGTCAACATGGCACACTATAAGCTGGTGGTGGCTTCACAACGGTGCGACCTGTGTTTACACGTAACGCACTGGGTCGTAGTTATATGCGGCCACTTGGAGACCATTTTCAGCCATTCGTGGACTTCATGTTCCCAAACAACGATGGAACTTTTATGGATGACACTTCGCCGTGTCACCGAGCCAAAAATATTTGAGACTGATTGAAGAAAGTTCTGGACGGTTGTATGGGACATCATCGAGAGATCAGCTCAAAAATGGTTCAAATGGCTCTGAGCACTATGGGACTTAACTTCTGAGGTCATCAGTCCCCTAGAACTAAGAACTACTTAAACCTAACTAACCTAAGGTCATCATACACATCCATGAACGAGGCAGGGTTCGAACCTGCGACAGTAGCGGTCGTGCGGTTCCAGACCGTAGCGCCTAGAACCACTCGGCCACACAGAGGTCAGCAAAAAATCCTGTACTAGCAACATCTTCGCTATTATGGGCGGCTGTAGAGGCACCATGCTCAATATTTGCGTAGGGGACTTCCAACGACATGTTGAGTCCATGCCACGTCGAACTGCTGGATATCAGCATACTGGCGAGGCATTCGTCTTCATGGACTAAAATTCGCGCCCCTATCGTGCACATATAGTGAATGACTTCCTTCAGGATAACGACATCGCTCGACTAGAGTGGCCAGCACGTTCTCCAGACATGAACGCATTCGAACATGCCTGGGATTGATTGAAAAGGGCTGTTTATGGAGGGATCTACGCCGAATCGCCGTTGAGGAGTAGACAATCTGGACCAACAGTGCCTTGATGAACTTGCGGATAGTATGCCACGACGAATACAGGCATGCATCAATGCAAGAGGACGTGCTACTGAGGATTAGAGGTACCGGTGTGTACAGCAATGTGGACCACCACCTCTGAAGGTCTCGCTGTATGATGGTGCAACATGCAGTGTGTGGTTTTCGTGAGCAATAAAAAGTGCGGAAATGATGTTTATGTTGATCTCTGTTCCAATTTTCTGTACAGGTTCCGGTACTCTCGGAACCGAGGTGATGCAAAACTTTTTTTGATGTGTGTAAATGTTGCATATTGTCGAAACTTTAACACTGAACGTTTTGATCCAGAAACACGCTATGATACCAATACATCTGCTTGTTTGTAATGTAATTCCAGAAGAAACAGTCCACGTTTCTACCGTGAGAGGACAGTATGTGCAGTCTATGACAACCGTGTCAACTGTAAACATCGTAGTACTTTTGATGTGTACCATCACGAGCCTTGTGTTGCTTCAGGATGATTTGGACAACAATAACGTACGATCAGTGGCTCCGCATAGTCACTCAAATGAGGCAGGCAGACGCGGCAGTGAATGTCGCGGTGAGTCAAAGTAATGTCTCTAGAAATGGAATAAGATTCTGGCGACAGGATCAGTTACGAATCGTCACAATAGCGGCCACTGAAGAAAAACATGAGGTGTGCAGGACCGATGTCTGCCTATAACGGCAAGTAGACAACTTCAACTCGATGCGACAAGTCTCCGGTGGCAGGTTCAAACAGCTACAGGAGTGTAGATGTGTGCACAAATATATGTAAAAGGCTCCATGAGCAGGGATTACGTACTAGACGATCTCTCAAGACTCCTTCTCTAAATCGAGTTCGGCGAGGGCCTCAGATCGTATGAGCACGAAATCATCCTTTGTGGACTAGGCGACTAGGCAGCAGCGGAACGCAACGCTCTTCTTTCCTGGTGCGACCCGTGTCAGTCCCCCCCCCCCCTCCCCCCCGACAGTACTGACTTTCGTGTGTGCAGGTAACGAGGATAAAGGACAACGTTTGCACCTCAACTGTGTCGCAGATCACCATCCTTACCAAGGCGGTCCAGTCATGTTTTGGGGTGAAATCATGAATGGCCTCAGGACACCCCCTTATGCCAATATATTGGAAGATGATTGGTGTGAACTATCTCGGCGATATCCTTGCACTCATTATGGCTCGTTTGATGAATATATTGCAGCGGGATACACACTAATGGACGTCAATGCACTCTCCTATCGTCACAACCTTGTTAATACCTTACCAGTGGAGCATAAAAACAGCGTATGGAATGGTCTCCATATTTTCCAGACGTCAACTGCATTGAAAATGAATGGGCCATGCTAAAGAAAGCAGTTGGCAATTGTTCTGACCCGGCAGAATCACACAGAGGCCGCTGTGGAGAAACTGAGCAATAATCCACATGCTTATCTGGACAACTTTGTAAGGAGTATGCCTAACCACACTCAGAATTTTCTACAGTTATAAGAAGGACCAATTGGTTCATAAACAATGTCCTACAATAGATGACATTGAGAAGAAACTCTAGTATCTGCAGTGAAATATTTTGTAATGTTTTCTAATGTGTGTGTGTGTCTATCAAGTGGTAATGTGTCAGTCTTCTTCCATTTTCGTTTTATTGTTGCTGTATTGACAATAAAGCAGTATTTAACATTTATTTTGACCACTATACACATTCTGAGTTCCAGTGCCCTAAGGGGAAACTAGCTGCCTGTGATTGTCTCTCTTTATCATTGGTAGGATACATAAAAAATTGGCGAGTGCTGTGATTTATTTTGTGTTTATAAAGTGTTCGAATGCTTGGGAGTCTCATTCAGAATTCAATTAGAACGAAATCGAGAGATGCGTCCAGCTTTAGGCCATCTTTAAAAAGTTGAAGTTTTATTTTCAGAAGTTTCCCGTCTGTCACGTGTAATGCCTTTCGTTGCAAACCTTTGTTTGTGGATTACTTTTGGGTATTTTACAGATTGTAAAAGTGGTATCTTGAAAAGGTTTTTTTAGTCTATAGACGCAAATTACGTATTTTACCTGGTAGCTACCGACTTCAGTACACAGTAACATCCACAGACCATCTCCTGGAACGCAGTCATCAAAAAATGGTTCAAATGGCTCTGAGCACTATGGGACTTAACTGTTGTGGTCATCAGTCCCCTAGAACTTAGAACTACTTAAACCTAACTAACCTAAGGACATCACACACATCCATGCCCGAGGCAGGATTCGAAACTGCGATCATAGCGGTCGCGCGGTTCCAGACTGTAGCGCCTAGAACCGGTCGGCCACTTCGGCCGGCGCAGTCGTCAAGCTCGCTTCCTACGTAGGTGTGTCCAATTTTGACAAAGGTGTGACACATCCACTTGGAAACCGAAATCGGTAGCCAATAGGCAACATAAATAAACTGCGATTATAGAATAAAACAAAGCCTGCAGTTAAACATTTTTGGTATTGCATTGGTCATTGTTCCGCTGACAGTATTCCGGGAACAGGTAAACTTCAGAAATATATGTTATTAGAACTACGTATTTTTATGATCTTTTAATGGCCTTTGTCGAGTCGCAGATCTAAGAAGTCATACATGTTGGAGGAATAGATTCAAAATACGGACGTCCTGTATAACAGATTCTCGCATTGTTGCTGTAGTTTGTTCCATTAAAACGTTCGTTATCAGCTATGTTACCATTTGCGTTGCGTCGTATCCGAGTGGTTGGCTGGGCAAACTCTACAACATGTGTAACTCTTCATACTTATTTATTACGTATATCATGTAAGAAGTTCAATTTAACAACAAAGGTCTGATTAGTCGATTTGTAAATAACAAGTATATCTTCTAATAATATATCCACTTCTCAGCAACGCCTTCTCGTGGGATTATTACAGGCAGCATGAGATTACATTGAATTTTTAAATAATATTTTCATTTAAGCAGGTTTATGTTTGGAAAGGTCGCTATATGAGCCATTTCATAATGTTTTGCTGTAATTTAATTGCACTTTTTCATGTCTTTATCACCTCATACTTTCGGTGCACTTAATAAATTAGGCTAGGAGGAAAGGCCAGCAGCTGAGTGTGTCATTATCAACTACAAATTCATACATTCCCTGAATTCAATGATTGTTTTTTATCTGTCTTACAGGCATATACGACGATTTACTAAGTAAGTATCTGTCTTTCGTCCACTGAGATAACGAAAGACATGGGTTACCTCCTAATATAGTGTTGGACCTTCTTTTGCCCAGCTTAGTGCACCAACACGATGACATACGGACTCAACAAGTCTTTTGGAGTCCCCTTCAGAAATACTGAGGCCTGCTGCCTCTATAGCCGTCAATAACCGCGAACGTGTGGCCAGCGCAGGGTTATGTCTACGAACAGATTGTAAGTGGGCTGTTTAGGTTTTTTTATTGGTAACACCGCCGCCATGTAGCGCTCTGTATAAAAATCACTGGCTGTGCCGTGTGCAGTCTGTGGCTGGTTTGCATTGTTGTCTGCCATTGTAGTGTTGGGCAGCGGCAGATGGAAGCTAACAGCGCGTAGCGTTGAGCAGTTGGAGGTGAGCCGCCAGCAGTGGTGGACGTGGGGAGAGAGATGGCGGAGTTTTGAAATTTGTAAGAATTGGTGTCATGAACTGCTATATATATTATGACTATTAAGGTAAATACATCGTTTTTGTTTTTACCTTAATAGTCATAATATATATAGCAGTTCATGACACCAATTCTTACAAATTTCAAAACTCCGCCATCTCTCTCCCCACGTCCACCACTGCTGGCGGCTCACCTCCAACTGCTCAACGCTACGCGCTGTTAGCTTCCATCTGCCGCTGCCCAACACTACAATGTGAGGCAATACTGACCTTACGACTTATCTTAGAAGAAAGATTAAGAAAAGGCAAACCTACGTTTCTAGCATTTGTAGACTTAGAGAAAGCTTTTGACAATGTTGACTGGAATACTCTTTTTCAAATTCTAAAGGTGGCAGGGGTAAAATACAGGGAGCGAAAGGCTATTTATAATTTGTACAGAAACCAGATGGCAGTAATAAGAGTCGAGGGGCATGAAAGGGAAGCAGTGGTTGGGAAAGGAGTGAGACAGGGTTGTAGCCTCTCCCCGATGTTATTCAATCTGTATATTGAGCAAGCAGTAAAGGAAACAAAAGAAAAATTTGGAGTAGGTATTAAAATTCATGGAGACGAAGTAAAAACTTTGAGGTTCGCCGATGACATTGTAATTCTGTCAGAGACGGCAAAGGACTTGGAAGAGCAGTTGAACGGAATGGACAGTGTCTTGAAAGGAGGATATAAGATGAACATTAACAAAAGCAAAACGAGGATAATGGAATGTAGTCAAATTAAATCGGGTGATGCTGAGGGAATTAGATTAGGAAATGAGACACTTAAAGTAGTAAAGGAGTTTTGCTATTTAGGAAGTAAAATAACAGATGATGGTCGAAGTAGAGAGGATATAAAATGTAGACTGGCAATGGCAAGGAAAGCGTTTCTGAAGAAGAGAAATTTGTTAACATCGAATATAGATTTATGTATCAGGAAGTCGTTTCTGAAAGTATTTGTTTGGAGTGTAGCCATGTATGGAAGTGAAACATGGACGATTACTAGTTTGGACAAGAAGAGAATAGAAGCTTTCGAAATGTGGTGCTACAGAAGAATACTGAAGATAAGGTGGATAGATCACGTAACTAATGAGGAGGTATTGAATAGGATTGGGGAGAAGAGAAGTATGTGGCACAACTTGACTAGAAGAAGGGATCGGTTGGTAGGACATGTTTTGAGGCATCAAGGGATCACAAATTTAGCATTGGAGGGCAGCGTGGAGGGTAAAAATCGTAGAGGGAGACCGAGAGATGAGTACACTAAGCAGATTCAGAAGGATGTAGGTTGCAGTAGGTACTGGGATATGAAGCAGCTTGCACAGGATAGAGTAGCATGGAGAGCTGCATCAAACCAGTCTCAGGACTGAAGACAACAACAACAACAACAACATCGTTTTTTCTCTATTAAAATCTTCCATTTGCTAACTGTGCCTATCAGTAGTTAGTGACTTCCGTAGTTTGAATGTTTTAGTTAGCTGGCAGTAGTGGCACTCGCTGTATTGCAGTAGTTCGAGTAACGAAGATTTTTGGTGAGGTAAGTGATTTGTGAAACATATAGATTAATGTTAGTCAGGGCCATTCTCTTGTAGGGATTACTGAAAGTCAGATTGCATTGCGCAAAAAAAAATATTGTGTGTCAGTTTAAGCACAGTCTTGTATAATTTTTCTAAGGGGCCTTTTCCATAGCACAGCAATACGTTACAGCATAGTACTGTCTTCATCACGGCAATAAGCGTAATAACTAAGATATTTATACGCAAAGCAATTCACTTCCTTTATTACGAGGTAAGTACATTGACTTCAGCAGAACTTTGCTTACAGAGGACGATAACTACGACACTTCCACATAATTATCTTACAACAAGACGCACAGTTTATCGCTACAGTACACGTATTTGAGTGATTAATTTTATACTTAAAACATTTATTTTTAAAGATATTTGAAGTACAATGATACAAAGGTCTTCTGTGATACATTTCATTCCATTGCTGTAATCTGTAACACCTGAGGATATAATCACATTAATCCTCAGGGGGGTACACGCTTACTTTGTGTACCATGTGGAGCCCTAGCTAATATGGTATTTACTTATACAACTTTACACTTCGGTACTCAGCTATCTGATAATTTAACTGAGAAACAAACTTTTTTTTTACTACATCAATGACAGATAATTACGTAATTACACAGTTGGATAACTTCACACTTATGAAATTGTATTTTGTCTGTACTGTGTGAACCCTTCATATTTTTTTCAGAACCATTGTGATGCTATGAGAGCTTTGAATGATGTATTTGGTATGGGATAACAATTTTTAAAGTACGTTTGAGGTAGATGACACTTTTGACATGAGCAGAGAATTTTTTTAGGTTTTGAAATTATTGGAGGAAGCTACGACGATTTTGAGAATTGACTGAGGTGTTATGATGTTATTTTTACGACGACGATGTGTATTATGCTGCTGAGGTATGTTTAAGCTGATGCTATATGAGTTATTCGGTTATGCTACGTATCTGTTATGATGAAATATTGAAGAATTGTCGACGAATATGTTTTTGTGTAATAAGGTAAGGAATAATGAGTAGTGGTTAGGGACTCTGGTTTGTGAAAAAGGATGTTGGAAACCGAGAATCGTACTTTAAGAGTTATGAAATGTGTGTAAATGCGTGAATGTATTACAATGCCGACGAATAATTTTTGGACACTGTTATATCAATTGGATTTTGTTTCTACAGATTTGTAACGCAAATTCTTGACCTGTGAATTTTTTTTTTTTTTGTATAAGACTTTCACTGTAGCGGAAACTGGTGTCGTTAATATTTCGGTAAGGAAGTTAAATGACCACCTGCACGTAATGCGTCGTGGGCGCCCAGCTGGGCGACAGCCACCAGGAAACAAGCCATTAGTGTGTGGCTTTCAGAGGCACAAGAAAAAAAAGGGAGGCCATTATCCTCGCTATTGACATTTTTTCGTAGAAAGCATCGCAAAAACAATACGCTCATTACTTGGAAAAGATACTTATTTACTTCTGCACACCTGATAATGACAAGCGTCTTTCTACGAGAGTTGAGAGAATTTGTACTAACTTATGAAATGTCACATGACTATTGAATGATATTTTTATGCTTTGCCTTTCATAGTTGCTTATTTCATTTCATATCTGGTTTCCAGCTGTGTTGCAGCATTGGTTTTATAAAATAAAATTAAATGTATTTGCTAATGTGAACACTTTCTGTCAACAGATCTATTAAATAATTATTTTATGATCCACATTCTTCAAAAAAAGGAGCACTTGGAAAGGAAAGAACAATAAGAAGGGACTAGTAACAGTAACTGCATATATAATTTTCTTTTCCAGTACTTGGTAATTTTTTTTAGAATTAGTTTTTGTAGTGTGCCACTTTAATTGCATAGACATTAAGATGTGAATAGACATTGTCCTTATCTGCATTGTTGTCTTTAGTGTAACATTTTTTCTGCTTGAGCTTTATCATGTTTAGGTATAAGTTATAGCATTTGCTGCGGCTGTTTGCCGTTCATAGTGCTACTGAATGTCACTTTGTATTACTAGGTTAAGCCAATTTTATTACTGATTTATTTTTCTTGTTTGCTGCGCATTGCCTTATATTAGTTGTAATATTGCTGCCTCTTTTTGCATATTTCCATTTTTTTATTATTACTGTTTGTCTAAATTGTTTTGTGCTGGTGTATTGCCCAGTCCCTTAGTTAAGCATCTGAGCTCAGTAGATTTAAGTTAGCTTAAGAGGGGGTAACCTATATAAGAGAATGAGTTGCGATGAATTTGAAGAAATGCAATGAGAGGTTATATGAGAAAAGTACAGAAAGCAGGTATAGATAGGACTTTTTGGAAATAATGAAGAACGAAGGGCGATCTCCGAGAAGTAAAGAAAGTTTTGTTTGCAAAATACTGCAGTAAAACAAACCCTGCCCTTTCCTTGTGTTATCCCACTATGTGTTTGTGTACCCTTGTGTATTTATGTTCTTCCTGTCTTTATATGTTCATCTGATAAGACTTATGCTGTAGAATTTTCTAATATTCAGCTACATTCACTATGATGAGGAATACTGTTATCCTCAAATATAATTTGCATTAATAATATGTCGTTTTCTTTGTAAATATGTTTAGAAATTATTTATTCTGTTCTGTTTTAATGCTCATGTGTGAAGTTGATGTTTCGAAATTTATTCTGATTTTTTACGTATGTGCTCCTGTCACAATTCCTGTAACACTGATGTATATGTTATTTCGATTCTTTTGTAAAGCCTGTATTACTGCAAATGTTATCTGTGCTATTATGTTCTTTAATGATATATTTTGTGCCTTTGTTATTGTATTCTCATGTTATAAAATTGTAATTGACACCTGTTCATAAAATTAAGTAACTTGTAAATTACATTTCACTTCACACATTTCTGTTGGTCATAGTATATGGACAATATGTTAGAAGTAGGGACTGATAGTGTTTGCACGTGTGTTAATAATTCAGTAAGGGACTGGATAACAGCATTGCTGGTTGTAAGGACATTTGAAAAACAATTTTTGTGAGTGCACAAGTGGTGGTTATGGACTTGCTATACTATCCGCAAGACTCTCCAATGGTGATTGTGCGCCTGCACAGTCAAACAGATGGCTGCTGGCCATCTCTACAAGGACTACAGTGGGTCTACACCTTTGATGACCCACCAATACCATGATCTCTACCAGGACTACAGTGGGTCTGCTCTGTGATAACCTAAGTACCAACGGTCTTCAACTTCGACTGACTCTGCTGTGGGTTTGCTCTGTTGTGGCCCATTACCTGTCTGCATGTCAAGAGTCAACACTGTCTTTCCGTTGGAAGGACAACACTACTTCTTCAAGACTGCATGGAAATCCACTACTTCCATGTGCATTTTCTTTTACTACTCAGACTTTGAGAAAAACACTGCAATTTTACATTGATGAATGATCAGGACTGTCTTTATGGACTGTGAGAAAATTTTAGCTTTTGACCAACATTGTATCGATAAGTGTGTGCATTTCATTTCTTTGTTATTGTAATTATGAAAAAAATTTTCAAATCTGTATTGGCCACTGCCCAAAACAATTTGTAAATTTTTTTGTGGGGAGCATGGGGGCTATGTAAGTTGGCAGTTTAGGTTTTTTTATTGGTAACACCGCCGCCATGTAGCGCTCTGTATAAAAATCATTGGCTGTGCCTTGTGCAGTCTGTGGCTGGTTTGCATTGTTGTCTGCCATTGTAGTGTTGGGCAGCGGCAGATGGATGCTAACAGCGCATAGCGTTAAGTTGGAGGTGAGCCGCCAGCAGTGGTGGACGTGGGGAGAGAGATGGCGGAGTTTTGAAATTTGTAAGAATTGGTGTCATGAACTGCTATATATATTATGACTATAAAGGTAAGTACATTGTTTGTTCTCTATTAAAATCTTTCATTTGCTAACTGTGCCTATCAGTAATTAGTGACTTCCGTAGTTTGAATCTTTTAGTTAGCTGGCAGTAGTGGCACTCGCTGTATTGCAGTAGTTCGAGTAACGAAGATTTTTGGTGAGGTAAGTGATTTGTGAAACATATAGATTAATGTTAGTCAGGGCCATTCTCTTGTAGGGATTACTGAAAGTCAGATTGCGTTGCGCAAAAAAAAATATTGTGTATCAGTTTAAGCACAGTCGAGTACAATTGTTCTAAGTGGACGTTTCAAGATCTATCGGTTATGTCTCGTAATTGGTTGATGTGATTCATGTTGGGCGACCTGGATGGACAAATCATTCGATCTGTCAGGAATATCCTTCATATCATTTGCAAACAACTGTGGACCGGTGACATAGTGCATTGTCATCCGTAAAAATTTTGTGACTTGGGAACATGAAGTCCTTGAAAGGCTGCAAATGGTCTCCAAGCTGACTAACGGTGAATGATCGGTTTGAGTTGAACCATAGGACCCATCCATCTCATGTAAACACAGCCCATATCATTATGGAGCCACCACCAGTTTGCATATTGCCTGGTTGACAACTTGGGTCCATGGCTTCGTAGGGTCTACGCCACACTCGAACCCTACCATCGCTCTTACCAGCTGAAACCGGAACTCAGCTGACCAAGCCACGGCTTTTCAGTCATGTAGCGTCTAATCGATATGGTCACTAATGTTCAAATGTGTGTGAATTCTTAAGGGACAAAACTGCTAAACTTACACACTACTTAAACTAACCTATGCTAAGAACAGCGCACACACCCATGGCCGAGGGAGGACTCGAACCTCCGGCGCGAGGGGCCGCGGAGTCCGTGACAGAGCGCCTCGAGCCGCGCGGCCAAACCGCCCAACGACATGGTCACTATCCCAGGAGAGACTCTGCAGGCAATGTCGCGCTGTTAGCAAAGGAACTCGCTTGGTCTGCTGCTACAGCCCATTAACGCCAAATTGCGCTGCACTGTCCTAACGGATACGTTCATCGTACGTTTCACTCTGATATCCGTGGTTTTTTCACATAGTGTTCCTTCCCCGTTCGCACTGACAACTCTACGCAAACGCCGCTGCTCTCGGTCATTAAGTTGTAGCCGTCGGCAACTGCTTTGTGCACGATGACAGTAATGTCTGAAATTTAGAATGCTTGGCACATGCTTAACACTGTGGATTTCGAAATACTGAATACCGTAACGATTTCTGAAATTGCATGTCCAACCCCCATTCCGCGTTCAAAGTCTGTTAATTTCCGTCGTGCGCCCACAATCACGTCGGAAACCATTTCCCATGAATCACCTGGATTCAAATGACAGCTCCACCCTCTTATACCTTGTGTACACGATGCTACCACCGTCTACATATGTGCAAATCACTATCCTATGACTTTTGTCACCCCGGTGCAATGTTTCACAGGTGACCATCCTTCCCATGAATGAGTGAATGCTTCTTGATATTGGGTTTCCATAATGTCTGGTGGCAGGTAAACTTCGTGTCAGCTACCGTGGTAGTTTTGGCAAGTTATGTGTAGGCTTAGAGGGTGGCAAAGAGGTTTCGTTCCTTCTGGTCGAAGCTGGTTGTGCTAAGTTGGAGGGATGCGGAAAGGGTTTTCTCCGACGACTTCCGCTACCTGCGAGGACTCGGATCTAGTTAGACTGTTCTTCACTCATCCCTGTGGCGTTGGTCAGAGAGGTTGCTGGTGTGAGCTCTACTGCAGTAGTGAGCATGGCAGCTGTGTTCGTTTAAGTTGCAGCCTGGTCGAGGTCTTCATCCGTTCGTTTCGTAGCTTCAGACCTCAGTAAACATGCAGAATATTTCTTGCACAATGGGAAGTGGTGAAGTTTGCGTGATTGTTCAGCTTCACTGGTAGTTCCTTCGTTCAACCAGAACTTAGAACGATGTGAGCGTGGAGTTCCAGCTATGCTGTATTTAAGTTAATATTCGCGCATCCCAGTGTGAATGTGCTTGTGATTGCGATTCTCATATTAGTTACTCTTCTGGTTGATTAGTTTAATCTGAATTCAGTGATTTCTATCCGTTAGTACACGTGCCTTTGTGTTCGTCGTTGTTTTGGAGAGCCCTCAGTTCTCAGAATCTGTTCCACCTTCGAATTACCCGCGGTAATGTACTTGTGTGGATAATTCCTTCCAAGGAGCAACAGGCTTTTCGAAATTTTTATATTTTTTCTTGGGCTGGCATTGTGCGGCTTGGGCCACGAACCTTCAGCTCGTCGCTTTTCAGTCATCGTAGGGCTTAAATTACATTGCCTGCACGTCTGCGCTGGGTCTTACATGCATTCCCCATCTCATTTGCATTTCGGATGGTCATCAGTCCCCTACAATTTAGAACTACTTAAACCTAACTAACCTAAGGACATCACACACATCCATGCCCGAGGCAGGATTCGAACCTGCGACCGTAGCGGTCGCGGGGTTCCAGACTGAAGCCCCCAGAACCACTCGGCCACAACGGCCGGCGCCAAATCTTATGCCGACTATTATTGTTTGTGGTGCATGTTGTAGTTTTTCTAGTTTCTTGCCTATCTTCTGCGTGGTGTTAGCCTGACTGCGAAGAGCATATGTGATTCATTGCCTTAAAGTTATTCCTCCGTTATGTAGTCCTAATGATATACAAGCCCATCAGACAAGGTATCTGATTATTTGTTGCACTTGACCAGTTATTTCGGAAAGGTACCAGCAATCATTACGTTTTTACACAAGTATGTAATGGTTTTCCAATTGTTTGTGCTAAAATAAACGTTCAGTGCGAGTTACGTTGATTCTCACGGTTATTGCTGATAATTCATCCCGCAATCCCAATTCTTGTTTCATAGGATACACCCTACACCGTTTTACAGTGTGCAAATATATACAAGTCCATTCATTTATTTACTTATTAAGTAATGACTTATTTTATGAAGTATTCAACCTGTGAACTGGTTGGTTATTAAATAATAATAGATTTAAGCACTCTTTATTGATGAGAGGCTTATACTCTGCTTGCTGAAAGCAAATTTATTTACTGTTGCAAAGTACGTGGTGCTGGAGATACTTTGAATTAACCCCAAGCATTACCCAGCAATTGCACCACTGGCTCATTTAATCTATTAATTTTAAATAAATTATTTGATATCATCGATTATTTTGGTAAACAGCGACACTGAACTAAAATTATATTATTTCTTAAATTAAAATTGAATGAATCTATATTGAATATGCCTCTTGAATAAGTAAATTTGATAACCTAAAGATAAATGTAATTACAATAGACAGCTTGCACCGCTGCTCTCATTAGGTGCCGTTCAGTGTAAAATCACACACGACAATCGGTGTTAAAACGAAATGGAAGAAACTCAGTTAAACCAAACTCCGTCCGAACAGGTCTCAGAAGGCCCAACGATACCGACAGACCACCAAGCCATCCTCAGCTCTCAGGCATCACTGGATACGTATATGGAGGGACACCGCTCTCCCGGCCGTTGTCAGTTTTCGTGACCGGAGCCGCTACTTCACAGTAGCTCTAATTTTAACTCCTTTGTATTTTCCTGAGATATATTATTGCAGGACAAACAGATATACTGGTTGATTCTTCAAGGAGCGCACACTCTCGAAATTTTAACATTAAACCACAGCGTGATACAGAATTGCAGCGCTGAGGTTGGCTGAGCAACGTGGTGATGCTTTCGCGCTTACTAAATGAACCTGTAAAGAAACGTGCAGCTCTTCTTTGGATCTTCTCTGTCTTCTCTATGAGTCGTACCTGGTGCGGATGGAAGGCTGACGAGCAACATTCAAGTACTGGTCGAACGAAGGTTTCGTAAGCTACTTGCATTAAGGGTGGACTGCATTTCCTGACAAATCTTCCAACGAATCTCATTCTGACATCTGCCTTAGCTGCGTTTCTTTTTGTGTGGTCGTCCACTCTAAATCATTTCGTACGTATATCGCTGGATATTTTATGGATGTGACTGCTTTCAGTCACTGGTCTGCAATTGTATAATCGTAGAGTAATGTTTCTTTCTGCCTGTTTGTGAACAGTACTTCACATTTATTTGTGTTGAGGGTCAATTGCCAATCTCTGCATCGCTCGTCTATACCCTTCTGATCTTCCTGCACATCGCTACAATTTTTTCTATATAGGAGACAATCATCCGCGAAAAGCCTCATGGCACCTCCTATGTTATGCAAATAAAGTATATGCCTCTGTAATTTACAAAATACAGAATGATAGTGATACTGATTGAGACAGAACACCACAAGAAACGTACGCCTTCTGCGAGTTTATGAACACAGTTTATTGTGGTGCTTTACGGAGAGCTACCGCAGCGAGATACAAGTTTTTAGACAGATAATTAGTTATTTCTATCGCGTACCTGACGTGTGAAACGAGCTGTGTACAAATCAATTTAAATCACATCTCTATCGCATTTAGTTTGGGAGCTGTTGCGCTGTTAAATGTGATGTTTGGTTAGATCGCCAACCGTCGTCTTACACCGTCGTATATGCGACAGGTCGGGTCACACAAACAAACTGTGTTCAGTGTGCCGCGGATAATGACGCCGAATAAGTATGGCATACACATCCAACGAGTACTTTGATATTTTTCTAATGCTCAGTGAATGCTGACACGATGCCAATGATACAATGATTCCGAAGTACTCCGGCAGGCATTACGTTCTTACGTGCTGGACAACGACTTCTGGATACCAGCAACAAGCGAGGAGCTGGAGGTATTTGTTTTAGATGCACTGCACAACAGTCCTCATGTCAGCTTCAGAGACTTTGTTACAGTTAATGGTATCAGCCTTACATCTGTGTGGCGTATAGTAAAGGTTTCGCCCGCACCACTTGTCACTTATAGGACTGCACGGGAACGATTTCAGTCGGAGAGTTATTTTCTGCGAATGGGGCGTGCGTAATTTCACGCTGGACTCCTTACAAAGTGTTATGTTCTCCGATGGACGCCTTACGAAGTTTTATGTTCTCCGATGAAACCATATTCACAAATTATGCTGCAATGAACCGTCGTAATATGCGTTATTGGGCCACAGAAAATCTTAGGTGGGTACTTCCTGTCTATCGTCAACGGAGGTTGACCATTTATGTGCGGTGTGGAATCCTTGGAGATGAAATCATCGGTCCACGCTACATCGCAGGTAAACTCATATGTGAGATGTATCGAACTTTTATCGTCGACAGAGTAGATGCTCTCCTTGAAAATGTCCGTCTATACATTAGGTAGGATTGAGGATGCAGCAGCACGAAAGTCACCCAGCCCATTATAGGCATAATGTTGCGCAAGAACTGAAAAACGGATTTCGTGGAAGATGGTTAGAGCGTCATAGTCCTCAGGAATGGCTCGCATGGTCACCCGTTTTAAAACATATAGATTTCTTTTTTGGAGATATCTAAAGAATCGTGTTTATCTCACTGAACCCACAACCCCAAATGACTTCAAACGGCGCATCGAGGAAGCTTGTCGCTCCTTGACACCGGCAACGTTGCATCTCGCCCGCAGCGCCTTAGAAGGCGCATTGCGTTGTGCATTCAGGAACATGGACAGAAAGTTTAACACTTCACTTAATTCAACATTCCGCTACCAGAACATCGATCTGCCCTTAGCCATATATTAGTACAACATGTTGCATTCACCCATGACACTTTGAAGGTTTCTAGCTCCAAACTAAACGTGATAGAAATGTGATTTAAATTGATTTGTACCCAGCTGGTTTAAATATATCAGGTACATTACAGAAAAAAATCTATTAAAAATTACATGTCGTTGCTGTAACTCTGTGGAAAATAACGCAGTAAACTATGTTTATAACGCCGAATAAAGTGTAACGTTTCTTTTGAGGACCTATCTCAATAAATGTTCCCATCAGCTAACATTTTGTGTTACAGAGGCATACACTTTATCTGAAAAACCCTGTATACTATGAAAAGTAATAATTTTTTAAACAGATAATCAGTTACTTCGCGTACCTGACGTCTGATCCGCTTTTGCTACGCCTGAAATTACCTTTATGTCTGAAGATTTGATCCGTTGAAGATGACATACTGTGTTGTGTTTGCCAGAAACTGTTCATTGCAGTTACACAGTTGGCCTCACACTTTGTACGCTCGTTTTTTGTTCATTTGGCAGCAGTATGGATCCGTATATAACGCCTTCCGAAAGTCAACGAAAACAGCACCTACTTCGGCGTCTGCATCTAGCACTTAGTGGGTCTCTGAGCGGACCCGCGTTTCACGCTACCGTTGTTTTCGCAAACCATGTTGATTCCAACAGAGGAGATTTTCGGTCTCCAGGAATGTCACAATGCGCAAACATAATACATTTTTGTATTCGGTCTCATTATAATGGTAATAACAGACACCAGTTGCCTGCAGTAGAACGAAAATAAAAGGATATTTAGACTGTTACTATTTATTTTCATATCAACTACAATCGCGGAAATTTTAACATTTTGCTAAGTATTCGCTTCTTACTTCTACTAAATCTTCTCCTCCGCCCTCCCTCTTCCCTTTTTCTTTTATCTTTTCCGATTTTTTTTCCTGTCACAGAACTACGCCCCCAATGAAAGGGTGCCCAGGGTGCGCGTTCCTACTGCACTACTCTACTTGCGCTTATTTGCCAAGCAGCAAAATCCTTCGGGGAAAAGATATTCCCTGCTGCCATCAGGCAAAGAGCTGAAACCGGGTGAAGCTCAATTTTACATAGCGATGTATTTTCACGGACAAAGATACTCATTAGGAAGAATTGTTTTGAAACATTTTACGACCTGACGTAGTGCTGAGTATATAGCCTACATTTGAAACAGGAATTTAATCTGTCCTATTAGGTTCCTGGCTAAGCACACTCTCGGAAATTATGACATATTCGGAAATAAAGAGCCAAATATTTGTGACAAACAAGGAAAGTATGAGTCACTTCTGCTCGTTTCACTTGCAGCAATTTAAGCAGTATTCTCAGATTCCTCCTATCTAATCATACCCTCGTAAATCACGACATATTAGGAGAAAACGGCTAAATATTTGGAACAGGAGTGGCATTGCTGGTCGTTTCACCCTCAGTAATATCATCCTTCAAGTTCTGGTCAATGAGAAGTCAGAAACCCGAAGAAATTCATTTTTAGCGTGTATATACCCATATATGTTATATGTATTATATGTGAGTATATGTAAATGATGAAGATTAGATGGGTAGATCACATAACTAATGAGGAGGTATTGAACAGAATTGGAGAGGAGAGAAATGTGTGGCACAACTTGAGTAGAAGAAGGGATCGGTTGGTAGGACATGTTCTGAGGGATCAAGGGATCGATCGCCAATTTAGTACTGGAGGGCAGCGTGGAGGGTAAAAATCGTAGAGGGAGGCCAAGGGATGAGTACACTAAGCAGATTCAGAAGGATGTAGGTTTCAGTAGGTACTGGGACATGAAGAAGCTTGCACAGGATAGAGTAGCATGGAGAGCTGCATCAAACCAGTCTCTGGGCTGAAGACCACAATAACAACAACACATATGTAAATAACATCAAATGTTGCAGAACCTATTTTTATTTTATAAGAAAGTCCCAGAATGTGTTACAAATGCTAAGATGAAAAAAAATTGTCATATAGCAGGAAGCAGGCCAGTACTCTTACACTCCATAATCCACAGCTTTGAACCCTACTAGTATACTACACCAAGAACCTACAAGATGTGACATCAGAATTGTTTGTCTTGGAATCTACTGAATCTTTTACCACTGATGGATTATTATTGACATTTAATTATAAGAAATCGAGCCGATGTAGACGTTTTTGTTATAAACCTTCAATGTGACGTTGCCTTGAAATGGCATCCTACAAGTTATAACTGAAAACTGCGAAATACGATAGATCAACATGGCGTCTGTTGCATTGACGTATCGAGTGAGACGTCATTTTGACATCACTTCATCGTAAGCAGAGCGTGGCGCTTGCATGGAGCGGAGTATAAATGTCTGTAGAGTAAGCATTCGGATGGTCCTCCTTTATGTTGTTTTAAACGCCTCCCTGTTATGTATTGTCTCTCGACTGAAGAGCGGTGCCTATACTGCTGCCAGCTGGCCTCATATGGGGCATTGAAATTCAATAAAGAAAGAAAAAAAATGCATTGGGATGCGCAGAACGAGAATTCTGTCCGCAGCATCTCCTGCCGCTCAAATCACATGATTCCGGGACGATACATTTTAGCCCGTATAGCGCTTGGCGTATTTTGAGTGTCATTACTTCGCTGCCACAGTCAGATCACCTTCAGAAATACCCTGAAACTTGGTAAACGCGTTTTACAGACATCTTAACAATTCGATCCCGGGAACCGAAGTTCACTTAAAGATGTAAAGAGCAATAATATTGTGTGTTTTCGCCACAGTATCGGAGCCCAGATTCCACTTTATTTTCGTTTTTTCGCTAACGGGATTAAGAAGTGACAGCCAACAAAATATTTATACGTTTTGTATTGCATTGATTCATGTTGTCGAATCTCTCCTAATTAACTACATTACAGTGACACTGTATAGGAAACTGTCTCATGCTGAAATATTTTGATACACACGAGGATTTGAGAACCTGCATAAACTGGAGGAAATTAGGCAGTCATGTAAAAATTTTACTGCATATGAACATAGCATACTGGCAGTTTCCTCAAACACACTTGCAGATTTATTGCACTTGTCCCGTAAACACATGGCGCCATAAAATCGCAGATATTATGTCTACAATGTACAAGACTTTATAATAATATGTATCGATATTTTTCAACATATAAGGTGCCTCATATCAATATGACATTTACAATGTAAGCTTTTGTAAAAATTGGCGGTCTGTGAGAAAAATGAATATACTGACTCTAAAAACTTTCTCCTTATGTGAAGTGTACTTGAAGTATCTCGTTCAACTGCTGAGCAAAACTTTCTGTTGGTTGGCCCCGTGTTGCGCCTGTGAACAGCGTCGTGAAATAAAACTTCAGACTTCATGAAATTCAAAATTTGGAATAAAGAAAATGAATCTAATTAAACACCAAAGGAAACTAATTGTATGCTCAATGAAAACTGTATAACTAAAGCATAGTGCCGAAAAACATTATGAACGTTGCATGATATGCAGTGCAATGTTTGACTGCGAATATCCATAAAAATAATTTACTGCTTTATTAGGACAAAAATACATGTCTAAAATTACCAATGTTGTTCAATGAAAACTAATCAGCTTTCTAGTATGCCTCAGAATCGAAACTGCAAACTTTTTGTACGAGAATGCACGGTGAAATCTGTCCTGAAAGAAAAGTGACTTATCTCTTAATTAGAATGCAGTATTTTCGTCTAGAGTACTGACGTCCTCGAAAACAAGTAACAATCAACGGATGCACCATCAAAAGGAAAATAGTCACTATTGATTTCTTCCTGTTGCTTGTCAGAAACGATCTGTGACTTCGTGTGCAGAAAAATGCAATGCACACACGACAAAATATTCCGAACTTTACTATATATTATGGAAGTGGGTTTTACTTTAAAGAAAATCGTTCTTGGGAAATCAAATTCTGATTAATGGCAAAAGGACTGCGCAACATAAGAAGACTCTAACAATTACAATATTCTCCATTACAAAAATTACAGAGAGCTCAACGAGCTGCGTAATTTGTGACATGATGAAAACCAAGAGACCAAATTAACACTTATCATAAAATTATTAGCTATCTCAGGGACAAAGATTTCCTTCAATTAATAGTTCTGACAAACAAACATTTCAATCTTGCATATGCCTTGGCTAACTTTAAAATTTCTCCACCTTTAAAATTCTTTTAAAATCTTCTCCATCAATATAAATAGCCAGAAAGTTTTCATCTTCAAAATAAAGTATTTCAGATAAAACCACAGATAAAACTAAACACAGCATCAAGGATCTTATTCCCTACTCATACATTTTGCACATTCGTCTTTGTCCCAGTACGGTAAATGTGAATTGCTTACAATAGTAGAAACATATAAAAACCTTACAACAATTATACATTTGTTGTACATACCTATGAAAAGTAACTGCCCTTCCTTTCACATACTTCCCTTTGCATTCGTACCATCGACTATACTGCACCATAACTGTTACTAAAACTCAAACGTTCAGAAACGTATGTAAAACAAGGTGTAATATTCAAGTTTCGCTATTACCAGAAATCGTAGTCAAGCAGCGTCGTCATGCGACCAACCTAATCTGTTGTGGAAAACGTGCAAGGAATATCTCCTCAATAAACATACATACTCTGTGGCATACAGGTATGAATAATTTTGTACCTCCACGTGCGCTAGCTACTCCCGCTACAGGAACTCTTGCTACAGACCGGCATTTTACTGTTTTATTGTTTATTTAGTTAGAGCCCAGGTTTCCGCCTTTTATGCCATTTTTATCTGATTTTATGGCTTTAACATATATTGCAGGACACTTAACATGTCGTCAAGCTCAAGTTGGCCATAAATTAAGAAAAATATTTGCTCCATAAGAAATGCCAGATGTAAAATCACCAACTTGTAACAGATCAGTAAATAATCGAGGGAGCACTAAATATGACATGAACCCATGATTATTTACTGGTGTTACAAGCTAGCGATTTTACATATGGCATTTCGTGGGGAGCCAATATTTGTCTTAATTTATGGTCAACTTTGAGATTGACAGCATAAGTATCCTGCAATATATGTTAAAGACATAGTAAAATCAAATACTTGAAAATGGCATAAAAGGCCGAAACCTGGGAGGTACTTAAATAACACAAAACAGTCTAACGGCTGTGTGTTTCTTTAAAAAATATTACGTGACTGTTGCTGAGCATCATCAACTGTTTCTTGCTACAGAAGCTCTTCGGCAAAGAAGGCGCTCCTTGGCCAATGACACAGCGAGTATCAGTGGTGGGAAAGAATTTTATGCTCAGGATATAAGAACTCCTCACTACCCCATGTGCTTCTTTTTAATATGTTGTTCTGTTCTGTATGTCAAGTGGTGTGTTCACGTGCAGTTCATTAAACTGTATGATTTGTAGGCACGTACGCGCATAGTTACACATCAAATGACGCCACACACACTAAAGTAACACCACAACTTATCACATGCAAATTACACAGCCTTTTTGGTAATTTCCAAGAATGGTTGCCTAAAGAAGTTCCGGGATCGAAACGATACATATCGAACGTAAGAACGTAAATCGATTATGCGACTTCGGAGGCGGGTGTTGTGACAAATTATTTGAGATCGTCAATTTATCTGTAATCCGTCGTTCCCTTACTTGCTCTTAATTACATACCTCCGCGAATTGTTTGCGAGTTGCTAGGGAAACCAAGACGATTTATGTCGTTAATGAGTAGGATGTCTTATGTTCTTGACGTTTCTTCGGCGAATTCTCTCACATGGATAAATCTAATTCCATGTTTATCAAGCGTAGAAAATTGTTAGACTTTTTATCGCAAATATTGAGTACTACCAGACGAGGAAAGGCGGGACTGTGGTGGTGCAAAGTGTGTAAAACATCCTAAGAACACTTTCGATGTTGAAATACCGTTAAAATTTCATTGCGTTGAGTGCGGACACGAACGAGTATCAGGAAGAATACATGGTTCGACTCTTCCAAATTATCCATCCAGACCACCGTAATGGACTTGCACATGACGACAACACCGTCTACGGGCAAGGTAAGTCGTCTCTTTTGCAATTACAAGTATTTTTGAAACACTCTTCTTTCGTCTTTGCTGCAGTGACCACTGTGAACATACAACACCCACCACTCGAGTCGCATGATCGATTCACAAACGCATGTTCGATATGTATTGTTTGGATCCCACAACCTCGATAGGTAATCATTCTTGGAAATTACAGTCTTTTTTATGGAAATATTATTTGGAGGTTTAATGTTCGCAATATGAAACACGTAAAGAGCGGTGTGAAACACCGTACGCTCGTACGTTAACAAAACATCTCAAGTCCTTTTTGCATTGCAATTTCATTGAAATTAATACTGCTTTAATATCATGGGTTCTCGTAAAGAAATATTGATGTGTAGCACATTTATCACTGATCATTTCGGAGTAAGCTAATTTCTGTGAATTTACGTAGCTGAGATAAAAGATAGCCATTATGCGGCAACCACAAGAATTTAATGAAAACTGCTATTAATCTTTGCAAATGAACTAAAACGACACTGCAAGTTAAATAATATAATTGAAATGCAAACTTTGTAATTTACTGCCGTGGCTCTGTGCCGTTCGATATTGGTAGTATTCAAATAAGACGTCGCGACCGTGCAAATGGCCGATAACAGTCATAGGCTCTCGCTGTACTGCGCGCTCTGATATGCTGAACAAATAAGTTATCAGTCTCCTAACACGTAGGGGTGCTAAAGGTACATACATAAAGGTTTAAGAGCAAATAAACACATACATTCAACCAAACTGCAGCGTATGTACACTTACCATGTCTCTCACGTCTATCCTCATCCAAGATCAAGATCAGAGTAAGTAATTGCATAAAATCATTCGACTGTTTCACAGCTACTAATGTTTTTAACGTAGGACAAAGAATAATATATGATGGGGCGAGGTCGAAAAATTTCTAGGTTAAAATACACTCCTGGAAATTGAAATAAGAACACCGTGAATTCATTGTCCCAGGAAGGGGAAACTTTATTGACACATTCCTGGGGTCAGATACATCACATGATCACACTGACAGAACCACAAGCACATAGACACAGGCAACAGAGCATGCACAATGTCGGCACTAGTACAGTGTATATCCACCTTTCGCAGCAATGCAGGCTGCTATTCTCCCATGGAGACGATCGTAGAGATGCTGGATGTAGTCCTGTGGAACGGCTTGCCATGCCATTTCCACCTGGCGCCTCAGTTGGACCAGCGTTCGTGCTGGACGTGCAGACCGCATGAGACGACGCTTCATCCAGTCCCAAACATGCTCAATGGAAGACAGATCCGGAGATCTTGCTGGCCAGGGTAGTTGACTTACACATTCTAGAGCACGTTGGGTGGCACGGGATACATGCGGACGTGCATTGTCCTGTTGGAACAGCAAGTTCCCTTGCCGGTCTAGGAATGGTAGAACATTGGGTTCGATGACGGTTTGGATGTACCATGCACTATTCAGTGTCCCCTCGACGATCACCAGAGGTGTACGGCCAGTGTCGGAGATCGCTCCCCACACCATGATGCCGGGTGTTGGAACTGGTCCTGATTGTGGCGCTCACCTGCACGGCGCCAAACACGCATACGACCATCATTGGCACCAAGGCAGACGCGACTCTCATCGCTGAAGACGACACGTCTCCATTCGTCCCTCCATTCACGCCTGTCGCGACACCACTGGAGGCGGGCTGCACGATGTTGGGGCGTGAGCGGAAGACGGCCTAACGGTCTGTGGGACCGTAGCCCAGCTTCATGGAGACGGTTGCGAATGGTCCTCGCCGATACCCCAGGAGCAACAGTGTCCCTAATTTGCTGGGAAGTGGCGGTGCGGTCCCCTACGACACTGCGTAGGATCCTACGGTCTTGGCGTGCATCCGTGCGTCGCTGCGGTCCGGTCCCAGGTCGACGGGAACGTGCACCTTCCGCCGACCACTGGCGACAACATCGATGTACTGTGGAGACCTCACGCCCCACGTGTTGAGCAATTCGGCGGTACGTCCACCCGGTCTCCCGCCAGCCTACTATACGCCCTCGCTCAAAGTCCGTCAACTGCACATACGGTTCACGTCCACGCTGTCGCGGCATGCTACCAGTGTTAAAGACTGCGATGGAGCTCCGTATGCCACGGCAAACTGGCTGACACTGACGGCGGCGGTGCACAAATGCTGCGCAGCTAGCGCCATTCGACGGCCAACACCGCAGTTCCTTGTGTATCCGCTGTGCCGTGCGTGTGATCATTGCTTGTACAGCCCTCTCGCAGTGTCCGGAGCAAGTATGGTGGGTCTGACACACCGGTGTCAATGTGTTCTTTTTTCCATTGCCAGGAGTGTATAAAGAATGACAGAAATTTCATCATACCAATTTCTTTTTCAATATAATACCCATATACACTAATACAACTGCGGGCGCGCTCACATAACTTCTGCAAACCATTCAAATAGAAGGTCTTCGATTTCGAGTCCAATAAGGCGTTCACGGCATCAGTCACTGCATCAGCATTGTGTAATCTTTGTCCTTTGAGATCCTTTTTTTTAGATCTGGGAGAAGAAAACAGTCCGATGCAGCCAAATCTGGAGAATATGGCGCATGATGTAACAGTTCTAACCCACAGTCATGCAGCATTTCCAGAGTGTGCCGGTGCGTTGTCCTGATGCAAAAGAACTCCGCGCCCTGATTTACCGCTCCTTTTTCTTCACTCAAACGACGCAGAAGGGAGCAATAATATGATGCATTGACAGTTACGCTCTTTTGCTTAGTCCATCCTATTACCCTCCTGCATCCCAGAAGACCGGTGCCATCAACGTACCGGCTCATTTTTGCACTCGGATTTTTTGTTTGGGGCTCGGGGATGAAGGATGTTTCCATTGTTGACACTGTTGTTCTGTCTCAGGATCACGATTAGTGCAGTATCACATGTCTTGCAAGAGAGCCGTCTTCATCCACTTCAAATTGGCGGACGATTTCTTCATAACTCTGCACATGCTCCCGTCTCTGATCTGCATTCAAATCTTTCGGGACCCACCGAGATGAAACTTTCCGCATTCCCAAAATATCCACAACAACGTCATCAGTAGGCCCATCGGAGATTCCAAATGTGGCTTCAATGTGCTCCATCGTTGTTCGACAATCCTCCAAAATTGTATCGTCAACTGGTGTCACTGCTTCCTCAGCGGCAACCGGTGACAGATCTTCCGCTCCTTGGCGCATCTTCCACACTCGTTCTTCCACGTTCGAAGTCGGACATCAAGTTTCTCAATGTTGCGTAAGACGGAGCACTGTCCTTACGTGTATTCCGCACGTCCTCCGCAGTTTCCTTGGGCGTCATTCCCTTCAAATAAGATATTCAATCACAGCACGGTTCTTCGTTGTCTCGATATTCGCCATTTTGCTTACAATAAGGTGTATGTTGTGGTTGGCAGGAGAGCCAACACCGTGTTACTAGAGGAGGCCGAAAGGCACGCGTTTTAGCTCACGCAGGCTGGCGTGAGGTCTGGAACAGGACAAGGAAATTAGAATTTAGGAAAACGGACGTAGCTGGTGGAATACTTAACTTAAATCCATTAATGATGAACGTCGCTCTTGACTGTACATAGTTCACAATATCAATAGTAACTGATAATGGCGCCTTGCTAGGTCGTAGCAAATGACGTAGCTGAAGGCTATGCTAAACTATCTTCTCGGCAAATGAGGACGTAAGTAAGTAGTGAACCATCGCTAGCAAAGTCGGCTGTACAACTGGGGCGAGTGCTAGGAAGTCTCTCTAGACCTGCCGTGTGGCGGCGCTCGGTCTGCAATCACTGATAGTGGTGACACGCGGGTCCGACGTATACTACCGGACCGCGGCCGATTTAAAGGCTACCACCTAGCAAGTGTGGTGTCTGGCGGCGACACCACATTCCTCCCCCGCAAATCGGCGTACGGTTGTGGCATAGGGCTTCCGCCCGCCGTGGGGAGGACCCCATGTTGACAAATGCGACGAAGTGGGGAGCCTAACAACAGGCGAGGCACAACCCGCACCCTGCCATTCGGACCGCGGGGAGCTAGGAAACGCCTGAAAACCTGCTCCAGGGTGCACGCCAACATGCGGTGTAGACGCCCGTAGAGAGGCAGGAGGGGCCGAAGGGTCCACCTCCATCGGGCCGGGGCACCCGACGGGCGAAGACGACATATGGTCCAGAGCGGGCAAGAGTTCCATGTGGGAAGACAACTGGTCACGGGAAGCGATCGGCGGCGCGAGACCCAGGGAGGCACCCGGCGGTTGCAGCGAAGCGTCCACTGCGGGCGTCGCCGGCGTGATAACAGGCGGCGGTGGCGGCGGCGCGTTGCCATGGGGCAAAATGGAAGGCAGCGTCGGTAACAGCTGGGGCTGAGGTGAGCCAGTAGATGTGTCCCCGGGGCGCTGACCGGACGGCACCGTCGCTGAAAGCAGACGGCGAGCGGCAGATCCCGTGCGACGACAGAGGCGCAGGTGATTGAGATGCCGACGCACCTCACCAGAGGCCCCCAAAACCAGATACATAGCGCTGCCGAGGCAGCGAAGAATGCGCCCTTCGAGCCAACGCCATGAACGCCGATAGTGGCGATAGTAGACAACGTCGCCTGGACAAAAAGAGCAATAACGCGTCCTCCCGAGAATGCGACTCTTTCAACTTCACCATCTGTGACTTGAAAGTCCTGACCACTCGTTCAGCGGCACCGTTTGACTGTGGCGAAACGTCGCGGAAGTCAGATGTTGAATACCATTGGCCTTGCAGAATGACTGAAATTTTGCGGACATGAATTGTGGGCCATTGTCGGAAACAATAGTCTGTGGAAGACCTTCAATGCAAAAGATAGCGGATAACGCTTGGATGGTGGCAGATGACGTCGTGGAAGACATCTGGACAACAAAAGGAAAATTACTGAATGAATCTACCACAACTAACCATCGAGCATTCCAGAATGGACCAGCAAAATCGACGTGTAAGCGTTGCCAAGGGGAGGTGGCTTTTGGCCTTGCAAAGAATTTACGCGGTGGTGCTGATTGTTGTTCGGCACACACCATGCAAGAAGAGCACATATTCGTAATAGCGGCATCGATTCCGAAACAAGTACAGTGCTGACGAGCAAGTTGTTTCGTTCTCACTATACCCCAATGTCCTTGGTGGAGAAGCTGTAAGACAGAGGACTGTAACGAACGTGGGACCACGACCCTGGACTGATCATTATCAGAACGCAACAGCAAAACACCACGTCGTACAAAAAGTCTCTCCTTGTGAGCAAAAAATCGGCGAACCAACGGGTCCCCGATCCGTGACTTTGACAAGGGCCATTGCGTAGCAACAAAACGCAGAACGGGGGCAAGGACAGGGTCGGTAGCTGTGGCTGTAGCTACACGACGAAAATCAATCGGAAACGATTGGACCACGTTATCGGTTTCCGCATCAATGGACATGCAAGCAAGTTCGGAGGAATCGAATGCCCTATCCTCAACAACAGGCAAGCGGGGCATCGCATCGGCGTTTCCGTGCTTAGCAGTGGACCGATACAAGATATCGTAGCGGTTCTGCGAGAGGAAAATAGACCAGCGAATGAATTTCTGCGCTGTACGTGAACGTACAGGCTTGGTCGGATGAAAAAGCGATGTCAAAGGTTTGTGGTCTGTGATTATGGTAAAGTTACGACCATACAAGAAATCATGAAACTTTGTAACACCAAATACGAGAGCCAATGCTTCTTTCTCGATCTGTGAGTAATTTCTTTGAGCAGACGAGAGCAATTTGGACGCAAAGGCAATAGGGCGATCGTGCGATCCATCTATGTGCGCAAGCGCAGCACCGATCCCGAAATCCGATGCAGCCACCGTCAGCAAAATGGGCTTCTGGGGATCGAATGGCGCAATGTAAGTATTGCATTTCAACCGGCAAAAGGCGCGGTCGCATTCCGTCGTCCAGACGAACAGAACACCTTTACGGCGTAAGCGATGAAGCGGAGCTGAAATGGAAGAGGCATGCGGCACATAGCGGTGGTAGTAATTTATTTTTCCTAGCACACTCTGTAGCTGCTTCAAATTCTGCGGCGACGGCAAGTCTTGTATGGCACGGAGGTGCGTTGGACTGGGATGTATGCCTTGGGCATTGAGTACATGTCCCATGTATGGCAAGTCCCGAGCAAAAAACACACATTTGTCCTTCCGCAAGCGAATACCATTTTGTCGCAAGACCTGAAATAATTTTCTGAAATTGGCCAAATGTTCTTCTTCCGTCTTTCCAGAGATCACATTATCGTCCAGATAATTTGGTGCAGTAGGGACCGACGCACAAACAGTTTGTAGATATTGTTGAAACAATGCAGGGGCGGATGCACACCCGAATGGCAGTCGTTTGAATTGATACAAACCAAGATGCGTATTAACCACCAAAACGCGCTGGGATTCTTCGTCCACCGGTATTTGCAAGTACGCATCTGCGAGGTCCAACTTCGAAAAATATTTACCCGGGCACAGTTTGCCAAAAAGATCTTCCGGGCGGGGTAAAGGAAAAGTTGCAATCACTAGTTGTAGATTCACTGTTGCCTTGAAGTCCACACAAAGTCTCAACTTTCTGGAAGGTTTTGGCAAAATTACCTAGGGTGATGCCCAGAGAGAAGCCTGCACACATTCAATTACACCTTGTGATTCCAAATCGTGTAATGTTTTTGCGACCTCATCACGCAATGCGTGGGGAACATTGCGCGCTCTGAAAAATTTCGGTTGCGCGTTGACTTTCAGTTCCAAATGTGCTTTATAGTTCTTAGCGCAACCAAATCCCGGTGCAAAAATGTCTGCAAATTCTTCACATAGACGAGAAACACTGTCGGAAGGCACAGTCTGGGTCACTGATAGGACCTGATTTACTATAGACAAGTTAAACAACTGAAATAAATCGAAACCAAACAAGTTCAGTGCAGAAGAAGATCGAAGGACGTAAAATGACACAAGTTTTGTTTGTCCTTTGTATGTTGCAAGAAGGCTGCACTGTCCTAACACAGGGATCTCTTGACCTGAATAGCTAGTTAACTTTTGCGGCACGCAACGGAGGTGTGCCCAGCAGTTTGTAAGTGTCTTGATTGATCAAAGAAACTGCAGCTCCGGTATCGAGCTGGAATGCTATCACTTTGCCGTTAATGTCCAAGTCCACAAAAAGTTTATTGTCCTGCTGACGACAAGAGCGACTGTCATGTGCAACGTGAACTGACCCTGGTACATAATCACTTGCGACTTGACGAGAGTTCCGGCGATGTCGACGCACACTATCTTTGGGACGAACACAGTCACTGTTAGAGAGAGTGGCACTGCACGGAGTGGAATGAACTACATGAATTTCCACGGGAGAAGTTTCGCGAGCCTGAGTATCCTTGGTTCGATTCCGATTCCGGCGCGAAGCAAAGGGCCTGGAACGGTTTTGAGCTTCCGATCTGAGCTTTCTCTGGGAAACACTCTGAACATGTCCTTTTTTATTACAATAAAAGCAAATAGCTTGGCGTGACGGGCAATTCTCACGCGAATGTTTAGTAGCACACCGTGGGCACGATTTGATCACTGCATTTGCTTGCCTGCGCGGCACACGTGGCTGAGAGCCTGGCGGCAGCGGCGCGGCCGGGTGCGAGGGCTGTTTACTGCTCCGTGCAGCTCGCCCGGCGGGCCGGTTAACCTGATACACTGCTGGCGAAGTTTCAAATGATGCCTGAGCAAAGTCAAGTGTGTCCTGCCGATACAAGATGTCCATCACTTGTTGAAGGGAGGGACTGACTAGTTTCAAAAGCTGTTCCCTTATACGAACATCAGAAACGTTCTGTGCAATTGCATCACATACCATAGTATCTGAATAAGGGAGTCCACATTGAAACTCAAAAGCACAATCCCTAGTAAAGCCTTGCAAGGTTGCAACCCACACCCGATTAGTCTGACCTCCCGTACGTTTTGTACGACAGAAGGTATACCTTTTCGCAACTACATTGACTGATTCTTTGAAATATGCATCTAATGCAGACAAAATTTCTTCGTAGGACAGAGTTGCTACGTCGCGGCGGGGAAACAATTTGACTATCACATGGTACGTGTTCACCCAGACTGAAGATAACAAAAAAGGCTGCCGCTCATTACCTTAAATTCCGTAGGCGGCGAGATGGAATCCAAATTGGCGTGACCACTCCGTCCAGCTATCCAGTGCAGCATCAAAAGGCCGAAAAGTTGGTGCAACAGCGTGTTATGGCTGCGTTAGCGGTGAAACGGCTGCTGCCGCATCGTTTTGCATCGCTTGTTGACCCTGGACGAGCTGTCCAAGGATATCCAGTAAGTCCTGTGTCTGCTGATTCTGTAAGCGATAAAATTCAGACAGTACATCTGGAGATTGTGGCGAAGCCATTACACAAGTACATCAGAGCAATATCGAGAAGAACGCGGTTTTGCCTCGTCGCCAATGTAGTGGTTGGCAGGAGAGCCAACACCGTGTTACTAGAGGAGCCTGAAAGGCACGCGTTTTAGCTCACACAGGCTGGCGTGAGGTCTGGAACAGGACAAGGAAATTAATATTTAGAAAAACGGACGTAGCTAGTGGAATACTTAACTTTAATCCATTAATGATGAACGTCGCTCTTGACTGTACATCGTTCACAATATCAATAGTAACTGATAATGGCGCATTGCTAGGTAGTAGCAAATGACGTAGCTAAAGGCTATGCTAAACCATCTTCTCGGCAAATGAGAACGTAAGTAGGCAGTGAACCATCGCTAGCAAAGTCGGCTGTACAACCTGGGCGAGTGCTAGGAAATCTCTCTAGACCTGCCGTGTGGCGGCGCTCGGTCTGCAATCACTGATAGTGGCGACACGCGGGTCCGACGTATACTAACGGACCGCGGCCGATTTAAAGGCTACCACCTAGCAAGTGTGGTGTCTGGCGGTGACACCACAGTGTACAACCCATCCTAGCGGCAAAACTAACGAAACTGGAGCCGCGAAATTTGAATTGCATACCCACAGGTGTTGGCAGGTGTTGACAGATGTGAAAATTAACGAACTATCAGTTTAATAAGGCACGGCTCCAAATTACTAACACGAATTTTTTACAGTCGAATGGAGAAAGTGGTAGAAGCCGACCTCGGGGAAGATCAGTTTGGATTTCGTAGAAATGTTGAAACACTTGAAGCAATACTGACCCTACGACTTATCTTAGATAACAGATTAAGGAAAGGCAAACTTACGTTTCTAGGATTTGTAGACTTAGAGAAGGCTTTTTACAATGTTGACTGGAATACTCTATTTCAAATTCTGAAGGTGGCAGAAGTAAAATACAGGGAGCAAAAGGCTGTTTACAATTTGTACAGAAACCAAAATGGCATTTATAAGAGTCGAGGGGCACGAAAGGGAAGCAGTGGCTGGGAAGGGAGTGAGACAGGGTTGTAGCTTATCCCCGATGTTATTCAATCTGTATACTGAGCAAGCAGTAAATGAAACAAAAGAAAAATTCGGAGTAGGAATTAAAATCCATGGAGAAGAAATAAAAACTTTGAGGTTCGCCGATGACATTGTAATTCTGTCAGAGACAGCAAAGGACCTAGAAGAGCAGCTGAACGGAATGGACAGTGTCTTGAAAGTAGGATATAAGATGAACATCAACAAAAGCAAAACGAGTATAATGGAATGTAGTCGAATTAAATCGGATGATGCTGAGGGAATTAGATTAGGAAATGAAACACTTGAAGTAGTAAAGGGGTTTTGCTATTTAGGGAGCAAAATAACTGATGATGGTCGAAGTAGAGAGGATATAAAATGTAGACTGGCAGTGGCAAGGAAAGCGTTTCTGAAGAAGAGAAATTTGTTAACATCAAGAATAGATTTAAGTGTCAGAAAGTCGTTCCTGAAAGTATTTGTAATGAGTGTAGCCATGTATGGAAGTGAAACGTGGACGATAAATAGTTTAGACAAGAAGAGAATAGAAGCTTTCGAAATGTGGTGCTACAGAAGAATGCTGAAGATTAGATGGGTAGATCACATAACTAATGAGGAGGTGTTGAATAGAATTGGGGAGAAGAGAAATTTGTGGTACAACTTGGCTAGAAGATGAAGGAATATTCTGAGGCATCTAGGGATCGCCAATTTAGTATTGGAGGGCAGCGTGGAGAGTAAAAATCTTAGAGGGAGACGAAGAGATGAATACACTAAAGATATTCAGAAGGATGTAGGTTGCAGTGGGTACTGGGAGATGAAGAAGCTTGCACAGGATAGAGTAGCATGGAGAGTTACATGAAACCAGTCTGAGGACTGAAGACCACAACAACAACAACCCACAATGGGTCATCATAAAAGTAGATGTTGTTGTTTGTGGGAGACACTACGGAGACTATCTTGGGCTAGAAACTTTTAGACTGCCCCTCGTGTGCAACAAATCGATATTGTTTTTAAATACAATTACGTGGAGTGATAAACGCTTTTCCTGTACATTTTTACGAGCACGTCTTTCAAGAATCATAAAAGTCTTACTTCAATGCACTGTTCGTAATTCCATATGAACAAATATTGTTCTCCCCAAGGCAGCGAGTACACCCGGTGAGGCCACTGGGTACGGGTGACCCAAACGGAGCGCGACCTGCTGGTAATGAGAGACTGCTCGGGCGCTCGGCGGTCACGGAAGCGAGCAGCGAGCAGCGGGCAGCGGCAAGCGACGGGGCGAGGAACTGCGCAGGGCGAGCAGTGCAGCCGCAACGGGAGAGCTGCGCGCTGGGGGCGGCGGCGCGTGCCGGCAGGAAGTCTGGTGGCCGGCGTCGCCTTACCGCCTCCACCAGCCGGGGGGCGTGGGGCGTCAACACACTGGCGACCGCGGCACTCAGCTCTCTGTTCTTTGTGAGTTGTCAGGGCGGGGTGTTTGTTTTTGCTTGCTTATTCTTGACTTGAGAACAACTGTGTGAGGTGAAATGACAAGTTCAATGTCGCAATATTTCTCACCACATTACAGCTTTTCACGCAGTTTTCAACTCGACAACATAAAAACCGCGCAATGGATAACGCATCATGCCAACATCAAAAGTGAAATAACTTTATACACAACTATGTTAAATATTAACTCTCTGAAAGAACATTAATCTTAAGCACAATATTACGAAAGTTTAATTGGAAGTTTCTTTACATTAATCCTAAGCACAATAATATGAAAGTTTATTTGGACGTTTCTTTACAAAATTGCTTCTACACATACATTACGATGCTGGTCAGTACTAGGGAAATCGTCCGATTCCGGTTCAAAGTTCGGTACTATTTAGGATGAAAATCAAATCTACGGTGGATGGTTAGTCAAGCGACAAACCTGAGCGCAAGATTACCCAAGTCCGCTCTAGTTTACAGTGGCAAGCTTGTGAGCCAACAAAGTTTACGCCTCTGCACTCGGTACTTACCTTAAGCTGCGACTTGCAGCTGTCTGTTAGGCCACTCTCTCCCACTGAAATTCCTACAAAACTAATCTGGCCTTTGCTGAACTTTCCAGCACGAACTTTCCCTCTCGTTATGCGAGAAAACATGTACTCAGCCCCAGTCTTATTTTGTGGTGATATACACGCCCATGGATGGAGCAGCGTACATATTATAGTGCCCTCTCAGTTCTCGCAAGAACAATTAACTAATTTGGCTGCTTCGTTTCTCCACAGTTCGAGCTAAACGTTGCTACAGCTAATTTTAGCTGGAGTGCAGCCGCTGTGAACGCAGTGTCCACAACAGTTTCTTCTCTGTGTCGTACGGAACGTTAGGCCAGTTCAGAGAAGAGTCCCCACCACAAAATTTCTCTCTTGTCCTACTCATGGCAGAACTGCCTCCCTCCACTTGGGTTCCTTTTTCATGTCACGGCTTTTTTCGACCGGCCGGCCGCGGTGGTCTCGCGGTTCTAGGCGCTCAGTCCGGAACCGCACGACTGCTACGGTCGCAGGTTCGAACCCTGCCTCGGGCATGGATGTGTGTGATGTCCTTAGGTTAGTTAGGTTTAATTAGTTCTAAGTTCTAGGCGACTGATGACCACAGAAGTTAAGTCGCATAGTGCTCAGAGCCATTTTTTTCGACCAATAGGAGCGTTCCCCTCATTTTGTAGAAACACCCTCTACCAATCGGAACGTCCCTTCTATCAAACTGCATCGAAACTTCAGTAGTTTTCTCCTTCCTAGTGAGTTTCCACCAATCGGACGTTTTTTGCCTGTTCCAGATGCCTAAAGTACCTTAGCCTTTCTGTGTATGGCACTCGCTGGACGAAAATGCACCACTTGCTTTAGTTTGTATCTCGTTGGAATTTCGAAATGTAGTTTTCTAAAGTTCTTCTCTGCTCTTGTACCGATGCCCTCGCTACAGGAGGCCCTCCAGCTTGAATCACCTGGCCCGGGATCGCTGTCTTCCTTCCTGCCACTCCTGTAAGTGGTGCTATGCTGTTGTGGAGCTGGATTTTGCAAAACTAAAAGCGACTCAACTCGCGTTCTCTCAAATTACCATCGATTGACTGTCACCCCTTTTTGTATTACATATTGATAGGCAAATGTTCTCATAACTGTCGATTTACGTTAGGTGTAATCATCACCTTCTCATTGCGTTTTGTAAAGGTCTCATGTAAGGTGCAAATCTGACCATTTATTCTGCCACCTTACAAAGTTATACAGGGTGTATAAAAATGAATCATCAATGTAAAAAGAATCATAACTATTATTTTATTTGACATATGTTGTCCCGAAATCCACTATTAAGGGATGGAATACAGCATTAAATTCAAAGTTGTAAGTGAGGGGGCTGCTTGAGAAGATGACGGAGGAGTAGGTGCAATCGAGTGTTCAAACAGCCACAGACAAGTGACGGTTGGTACACAGGCTAAGTACATATGGAAACAGCCTCTGGCCAGCAACGTTGTGACCGAGGTCCCATGTAGCAGCTCGTGATAGTGGCACAAGTGCCTCGTGAGTTTCCCATACATAGTAATGACAGTCCTCGGAACTCGCCTAGTGTTATAGAAACGGGGCCCGCCCCAACGCAAGGAGGTGCACAGTTGGTAGTCATCTGGAACACTACCCCGGTGCTGGGCGTTGCCAGGCTGAGGACTTGGAACAGAGTCATGTTGCGATCGAGATATTACTAAGAAGATAGAAGTCAGAGTAACGTGAAGCCATATATCGTAACAATGTGTATTGAATAAAGGAGGCTAAAGTCAGTAGTGCCAGAAGCGAACTTCTAATGAACTTTATAAGTCAGAATTTGATTAGACCTGAGTTTCCTTGCGCTGTACACCGACTTCTGTGTACCTGAACACCCTCTTTAGCTTATAGATTCTTTACAGTTTGGACTTCTGCAAGTTGCCTACGCGAAGTTCGCCCGTCGATTACATCGATCGAAGCAAGCCCCTGCAATTACAACGTGTCCATCTCATTCCCTCTCGGTGTGTGTGTGTGTGTGTGTGTGTGTGTGTGTGTGTGTGTGTGTGTGTGTCTGTGTGTGAATTCCTAAGGGGCCAAACTGCTGAGGTCATCGGTACCTAGACTTTACACACTACTTAAACTAACTTATGCTAAGGACAAGACACACACACGTGCCTGAGGGAGGACTCGAACCTCCAACGAGAGGGGCCACGCAGCTTGTGACATGGCGCCTCAAACCGTTCGGCCACTAAGCACGGCTAAGCGTTTTGAGTTCTACGTTTTGCGCACTGCAAGTCAGCGTGACTTTCGTTCTAGCCATGGTGTGGATCCTCTTACAGCACAAACGATTAGACGATGGCATGAACAATTCCGAGACACAGGCTGTTTGTGCAAAGGCAAACCACCGGGACATCCCCTAGTATCTAGTATCTAACACAGACGTCGAACGCATCCGCCATAGTTTCACAAGGAGTCCGGAGTAATCCATTTGCTATACAGCTCGGCAGCTCGACATGCCCCCGACGTCCGTCTGCCGTGTGTTTCGTCGACGTTTACATATGAAACCATACAAAATTCAGCTACTGCAAGCTCTTCGTGAAGGTGACAAACAACAATTCTTTAATTTCGTACTTGGCAAGATGAAGGATGACAGTTTTGTTCCACGCTTAGTGTTTAGTGACGAGGCTACATTCCATTTAAATGGAAAGGTGAACTATCATAATGTGAGATTATGGCTGTACAGCATCAGAATGACTCTCCAAAATGTTATGTGTTTTGTGCAGTTTCACGGGAAAAGGTATACGGTCCAATTTTCTTTGCCGAGAACACTGTTACAGGAAGCACATATCTCGATAAGCTTGAGAACTTTCTTTTCCCACAGTTCGAGACTGATTCGAATGACTTCATTTACCGACAAGTAGGGGCACCGTTACACTGACATCTGGAAGTGCGGGAATTTTTAAATCAAAGGATAACGGAACAACGGATCGGTCGCACTGGACCAAATGATTCACTCTTACATTACTGGCCTCCAAGGTCACCAGACCTAACTGTCTGTGATTATTTCTTGTGGAGATTTATAAAAGACTCTATTTATGTGCTTCCGTTTCCAACAACAAAGAAAGAACTGAGACAACGGATAACAGCAGCTGTGGAAGCTGTAAGTCGAGACTTGTTCGCTGCGGTGTGGGAACAATCTGAATACAGCATTGACATATGCCGTGCATCTCAAGGGGGCATATTGAACACGTACGACAGGTACGAAAAAATCTTTTTGAGTTTCTCGTACATCGAAAAACAAAATTCATTGAATATGTTTATTAGTTTCAAAAACTTAGACGTGCAAAATATGATGATTCTTTTTGATACACCCTGTACTCTGTGGTGCAATGACCTGTCACTAACGTTGTCTCGATAGGCACGGTATAACTTTGATGTGTTACACCAACCAAATTAATCAAGATACCAGCGGAAAATTCAGTCTGAAACCGCGCGACCTGTACGGTCGCAGGCTCTAATCCTGCCTCGGGCATGAATGTGTGTGATGTCCTTAGGTTAGTTAGGTTTATGTAGTTCTAAGTCTAGGGGACTGATGACCTCAGATGTTAAGTCCCATAGTGCTCAGAGCCATCTGAACCAGCGGAAAAACGCTCCTGTCGTAGCACAAAAAGTTCGACTATGTTCCTGTGTATTTGAAAGATTCTGAATGAAAAGTGGAATACCAGCTGCATCACTCTACTTTCCTTAGCACTTTAAAAATTTTCCCAAACATTTTGGCATGTGAAAATACTCGCGCTTTTTAACATGCAGCTCATTTCAAACTCCCAGAAGATTCCCTGACTTTAACTCATTCATACCCAACAGTCCATCGCTATATGTCGCTCATACCCATCCATTCTCAGTTATCCAATCTCCCTCACTCATTCAGCCAAACTCATTGCAATTATCTTGTGTCTCTCTGTAATTATATTTTACTGTAAAAATACAGCTACCAGCCACTTTTTTAATGCGTTTTATTTATGCCAATATGGATTTCGGGTTTGCACCCATCTTCAGCTGGCAAATTACATGTATCTTCAGTTTCTACAGTGGTAAAGTGTCGACAGCAGTTTGGATGCTGCAACTGGCCTGTGCAAAAGCAACGATTCCAATCATTTACTTCAATTTCGCGAGTATAAAGTTACGCACTATCAGTTGTACATTTTACTTACATTCTCCTCTCCTTGTTTTTTCTTGGCCTTTCTTCTTTGTTGTTACAGCACAAACACTTTTTGTCACGTATTTTACACAGGCGCACTGCGTTATCCGCCAGGTTGTCGACTGACAGTTTTGTTTATATACAATCAGTTTATCTATGGACAGATTTATATTTTACGAAAGTTTTGAGGTTCTAGCTAAGCTACTGTTTACTAAACATTAACTTGGGTGATAAAAATAATCTAAGTACGATGCATACTAAGTTTTTTTGTTACTTAGGCAGTATTGAGGATAATAAACTAACATAGCACATTTATACAAAGCAGTAATTCATACATTTACAGCCGGCCGGTGTGGTCGTGCGGTTCTAGTCGCTTCAGTCTGGAACCGCTTGACCGCTACGTTCGCAGGTTCGAATCCTGCCTCGGGCATGGATGTGTGTGATGTCCTTAAGTTAGTTAAGTTTACGTAGTTCTAAGTTCTAGGGGACTGATGACCACAGCAGTTAAGTCCCATAGTGCTCAGAGCCATTTGATCCATTTGAACCATACATTTACAAATAAGAAAGATAGAAAAAAAAATGGCTCTGAGCACTATGGGACTTAACATCTTAGGTCATCAATCCCCTAGAACTTAGAACTACTTAAACCTAACTAACCTAAGGACATCACACAACGCCCAGCCATCACGAGGCAGAGAAAATCCCTGACCCCGCCGGGAATCCAACCCGGGAACCCCGGTGTGGGAAGCGAGAACGCTACCGCGCGACAACGAGATGCGGGCAACAAAGATAGAATTAAGATTTTTATGTTGTATATTATTACATGCATCTGTTGGGTTTATATTAGATTATGCTATTTCTTGATTGTGCTTAGTAAGTGGTTTGATAAGTAGAGTGTGGAAGTTTTACAGAAATATCCCGTTTGGTAACTTTGTTTGGTCGTTAAGTACGTCAGAAGGGAATGCATGTTTATGTGAATAAAGTTCGATTTCTTCTAGGAGGTTCATTCTTTTTCCTTTGTTGGCTAGGTGGAGAACTTGTAGGTTATGGGATATGTCTGTTACTTGATGTTCTTCTTCTGCTACACGTTGGGCAAATGTGGATTTATTTAAGTTTTTTAATCGAAGAGCATCCATCTGTTCTCGAAAACATATGTTGAAGTTTCTACCTGTTCGGCCTATGTATGTTTTTGGACATGAGTTGCAGTTAAGTTTGTATATTCCTGATTGATTGTACGGTTTGTTATTATTTTTAATGTTATGGATAGCTTTGTCCTTTATTTTGTTTTTTGTATAGTAGCTGATTCTGATATGTGATCTTCGAAACAGGTTTGCCATTTTATATGACAGTTTTTCTACAAATGGCAAGCTTACATATTTTTCTTTTGGCTTTGTTGTGGTATTCTTTAATGCTGTTTTATTACTGTATTTGGTTATGTGGGGATTTATCTTAGAGTTTAGTTCATCTATTAATTTTGGATTGTAACCATTATTGCAAGCAATTGCTTTGATGGTGTTTAGTTCTTCTATTTGGTCAGCTGGTTCTAGTGGTATTTTGTATATTCCGTTTAGCATTGCTCTGATGAAGCCATCTTATGTTTGTCTGGGTGGCAGGATGATTATTAATTGGGTTATCTGTGTATGTTGGTTTCCTGTATACTTGAAATTTGTGTTTGTTGCTGGAGCTAGAAAATTTAAACCTACTTCTGTTTGATGTTCTACAGTGAATATGATGTTCTGATGCGTTTTATTCATTTCTTTTGCAAGGTTACCAATTTCTTCTGCTGGGCCTTCAAATAAGATTATTGTATCAACAACCTACCTTTTGTAATAAATTACCTTGTTTGGTATCTGGGGTATTTTCTTTAAAAAATTTACATTCTAAGTTATTGATGAAAATAGCAAGCAAACTGGCAAGATAGCTACCCATAGCCAGGCCCTCGTTCTGTTGGTACATTTTGTTAATTAAAGAAAAGTAGTTGTGTGATAGTACTAGTGTTTACATGTAATTTGCAAGCTGAAGATGGGTGTAAACCCGAAATGCATTTTGGCATAAATAAAACGCATTAAATAAAAAAAGTGGCTGTTCGCTGTATTTTTATAGTAAAATATCATTATCCACAGCCACGGAGCTCAACAGTCCAAGTAAAATGGACAAATTGTTATTATCTTTGTAATTATCTCTTATGTCACAGCCACACTTTCCTTCTTTGTGACCTACTACTATAGTCTGCTCTCACTGTCAGTGTCTCCTGCCTGTTCTCTCTTACTGCTACCTCCTTCTACTGCTACTGTCTCTTCTCATTGTCGCTATCTCTGTCCTCCTTGTCATTGTCATATATGCAGTCCCTCATTATCACCGACTCTCATCCACATCCAGTTTTTCTTTCTTTCTATTCCTCCCTCTCCGCCTGGCACTCTCTCCTTCACTCTTTTCCTAGCACTGTTCTGCCACTGTCAACTTTGTTCCACAGCCACTGTGTCCCTCTCTTTCTCTCACACTTCCATTGTCCGCTTCGCTCTTTCTATAAGACAACCAAGATGTACTATCTTCCAGTACTCATTAGCTTTTAGCATCTTTGCCTCTGTCACTGTCTTCTTCTTTCTCAGCATAAAAAAACGGAAGTATGTTCGCATGAAACCTTTTGGGAAAATTTTTAAAGGTGCTGAGGAAGGTAGAACGAGGGAGCTGGTAATTCATTTTTCACTCACAGTTTTCCAAATAAACTGGACATATTCGCATATTTGTGCTCCGATAGGAGCATTTTTCCACTGGTTCCCATTTTTTCCCTGCTGCAGTAGGGCAAGTCACTCATATGAAAAGAAATATAGGGCTCAGTAAAAATTAGGCAGTTTACTTATGTGAAATTGGAATAATGCAAAACGAATTTTACAACTGAGACTGAATTTTACATTTAAAAAAAAAATTGTATGTTCTTCAGTACTACAACATAGGGTTCCCAGACGGTAACGGAGACACTGTGCAACATACTTCTCCATGCTAAGTCATTTGATAAACTACGTTTCCGCCTGACATCGGATTTTCTGTGCGTACTTTACGGGAACAAGTAAGACAACCAAGAAACCTGAAGAAAATTTTCAAGGCTGTTCGAGATTTGGATCTTAGGAATTCATCGTAAAAATTGCAGCCATTTGCTGTGCATAGCCGTCTCAGGATCGGCGGCTGGGTTTTGGTCCTCTGGCGAAGGCGAAAATATAGTAAAAAATCCTTTTTGGGGGGCGGGGGCTTCCGGAGAAACCGCCCATGAACTAATGGCACCTCCATAAGTTCCATCAAGGCCACCATAGACGACAACAACTGCAAAAAGAACCAACTGCTTTGCCCCATTTCCCTAACCAGGAGGAAGTGTGTAACGCTCATATTTTGACCCTGTACTGTAGCATAGTGACACTAAGACGATCCTTCTTCTAGGTATACAAATGGGAACTAGTCCAAGGGTAAGCTAAGAAATTTGACCAGACCATTTTAACACCACTAGAACCCAAGATATGAGCATGGAAAATTTAGTTTTTATGCGCGGTGATTTAGAACATATTAGGTTTGTATGCTGATTCACACCATGTTTGGCTTATGTGACACACTATCTGACGAAGTTTCATTTTCAACACGTGTGCTTTTCGTGGTATGCATAAGGTCTTTTGGGGACTTGGCGCGCCATATCCGCAACTACTGTGGAAATGGCAGATGCGATTCGGTTCTTTAAATTACTGATGTGATTGACTGGCGTTTGGCACGCTCAGTCGTTGGTATATCCACATAGAAAGAAGTCCATCGGTGTAACTTCAGGCGCCATAGGAGGCAATGGAATTGGACCATCCCTGCCAATCCAGAGATCTGTAAACACATGTTCTAGAACATATCGCGCAGTCGGCGTCCAATGGGGCGGTGCCGCGTCTTGCTGGAAAACGACTATCTTGGCGGTCAGCCAGTTACGGTAGCGCAAAAGGTTCCAACATATCACCATAATTGTTAGGATTAACTGTGTTTCTGAGAGTAAAATTATCTTACAATGCCGTCAGTCATCAAACAACGCCACACAGTCACATTCAGGCTGTCCTGTTGTTCATCGTACCACAAACGTGGAATGTTGCTTCGTCAAAACGTAATCAGTTGTTTATAAAATTTCCATCTTCCTCTAAACAGTAAATAGTGTCTGCAGCCAGCAGCGCCTGCGCTACGACAGCCAAATCTGCAGCCCTCGGCTCGGAATGTCTTCAGCGTGTGTTGGGAGCCAACAACAATGCCTGCGGTAGCGAGCCGTCGAGTGGCCCGCTGGTTACGGACCCCATGTTGGCCTCAGAGGGTCGAACCAGCGACCTGCTGCGGATATGAACACTGGCGCCCCATCTGTTGCTGTGTGTAGCTGGTGGTGTGACACGCCCCGTCATCCAGGAGAGCTGCCACTCTTGAATGGCCTCATTAGAAAACTTGCACCTATTTATACGTGGCTGTGTGCCTCTGTTTTGCTAACGCAACGCTCCGAGTCATGTACCCATTATGCCTAGGTGGGCCAGTGGGCCCCTTCTGCCTGTAACATGCGCCATCCAAACCGCTGCGTTTACTCTTTTCAGCGAATCTAGGGCCCTGTGGCCTCTATTCTGCGTCCCAATCACTGGTAGGCGTAACTAACTGCCAACAGGCCCGCACCTCTTGCGCGCTCAGAAATATTGCACCGAATATAGCTTCCCCATCTTAAACAGTATGGACACACCTGTAAACGTTTCTGTAGGACCTGGTGCACAGTCGCCCTAGTGTTTTTAGCTCCTGTGATGCTCTCTGAACAAATTTCTGCAATGAACGTTGAAAAGCCAACCGTATCCGTTCTTTGTCGGCTTCACTTTTACTAGGCCGCCCAGTAAGATGCTTCAAATTAATGCTTCCTGTCTGTATGTAGCCCCTGAACCACTGATGTATCGGTGTCCTCGAGGGTGGATGGTTCCTATACCATGTTTTGAAATTTCTTTCAAACTGTGTGTCCGATTTGGTCTGAATAAATCATTTCACACACTGCGCCTTCTCTTGAACCGTTGCCATTATGCTGCATTCACCACAACCTGGAATGCACAAAAACAAACCATTCAGTGTTTGTCTGTCACATTAGCCAAACATGGTGTGGATATCTTAATTAGTTTGGGTATGGTAACACATTGAAGTTGTAGCGTACATCTATAACTGGTGCAGGGATGAAAGTAGTAATTATTCTAGATACGATATGGCGCGCAAATGGGAAAATCCACTGACATAAGCGATTTGATAGGAAGTGGAGTCATATGTCCTTGCGAAAAAATGGTTGAAGAACGGTCAAGCAAGGACCAGCCGACTAAGTTTTAGACGTCTACATCTCACGACAAAACGTGGACGCCGGAGGCGTTCATACTTTGCAAAGCGGGATAAGCGGCGATCTGTGCCAAATCAAATGCAGAATAGAATGCTGGCGCAGACACAAGCGAAACACTGTTGAACGTGGGGTTCCACAGATGAGGACCTTGTTTGTTTCCGTGTTGAACCAATGACATCGTCAATTGCGACTGCAGTGGGTTCATGATCATCGAGATTGGACTGTGGATCAATGACACCTGGTCGGATGAATGACGTTTGTTACACCAGGCGTGCTATGTGCGGATACTCCATCATCCATGCTAATGGCTTTCGAAATGTGCACTATGATACGGGTACAGGCTCGTGGTGGCAGTATTTTCCTAATGGGAAGCTCTTATCCGAGCTTCCGTGGGACCTATGTAGTAATCGAAGGCACTGTGGCAGCAATGGATTACGTGAACGTTATCGTCGACCACCTGCATTCATTCATGCTTGATGACTTCGCCGACAGCGTTGGCAACTTCCAGCAGGACAACTACCAGTATCACAAACCTAGAATCGTGCTTCGAAGAGCGTGATAGTGAACTCAGCTTGACACTTTGGCTACCTTATTCATCTGGATGTGAATCTGATGGTACTCAATTACGACACTGTCAGGCGCCAGCTTCAAGCCGACAGATCACCAGCCCGTAATTTACGAGAAGACATTTGATGCCACGTACCTTAGGAAACCTACCAATGACTTGTCGGATCCATGCGACGCAGAATCGCTGTTGTATTGCGTTCCAGAGGGGGACCAACAAACTATTAAGTAGACGATCATAATGTTTTGGCTCATCAGTACGTATCGTGTCATATATAGCAACTAAGACTCTCTAAGTCTTGAGTGTGTACTGTCAACAGCAACGATCCTGTTATACTTTCTTGGGGCACACCACGCTTTACGTCGGCCTCTGTAATTGAGTCTACACATAAGATAACGTGCTGCATCTTGCCAGTGAGGTACTTTTCGATCCGGAAGCAAATCTGATTGTATACCCGAGAGGAACCTGTTTTTGCTTTAAAAGGCATGGTGCTGGATAAAATGGTTCCAGTAAGTCCAAAAACTCCGAATTGATGTTGTTTCATCTATCCCTGTAACTGATGATACCATGTGTGAAGAGTGCGAGTTGACTTTCTTATGATCGATGTTTCTGAATCCCTGTTGGCTCCTTAGCCGAGTGGTCAGGGCATTTGGCTGCCATATAGCGGGCCAGGGTTCCCTTCCGGGCCGCATCGGAGATTTTCTCGCTCTGGGACTGAATGTTGCTCTGTCCGTGTTATCATTTCATCATCAACCACCCGAAAGTCATCCAGTGTGGCGCCAACTGAGAAGACTTGCAACTCGGCGACCGAACTTCTCAGGTTCCTACTCTCAGCTATCAACGTCTTACGATGGTTTTAAATCCCTGCTGATTTCCATTAGCAAAGACACTCTGGTGTAGTTTGACTCCTATTAAGTAACGTATGTCCATAGATAGAACGAATGTATAAATCATTACCCATCGTGCTATGTTAATAAACAATAATGTCAGTGGTCTCGGACAACTCGTAAGCTCTGCTGAATACAGAACCAGGAATCTAGAAAACTAGTGGTAAGGCAGGCAAACTGAAGACTTTTAGAAGAAAACCTAACGACGACCTAGCTATGACGCGCTCATCCATGCACCTCACTCGGAGGCGAAAAGATGAAACATGTTATCTCCTAAACATTGAGCTACTGTTTGCACATTTAACAAATACATTTTATTACTCTTTGACTAGATACAACAGGAAGCTGTAAACGTACAAAACATTTTCTACACACAAGGGTAATTCCAAAAGTAACGTCTCCTACTTTTTTATAATTACATAGACCTGTTTATTTTTACAATGGTTTACATCAGTTTACAGCTTGAACATTTAGCTATTTTTCGACACAATAACCATTTCTGTCGATGCATTTTTGTAGACGCTGTGGCAGTTTTTATACGCCCATGTCATACCAGCTCGCCGACATGCTGTTCAGAAAGTTATGAACCTCTTCTTTCACCTTGTCGTCGGATCTGAATCGCTTTCCGGCCAAGTGTTATTTTAACTTAGGGAACAAGCGATGGTCACTGGGAGCCAAGTCAGGACTATAGGGTGAGTGGGTGATTATGTTCCACTGAAACTGTTGCAGCAGAGCAACGGTTTGCCGAGCGATGTGTGGGCGATCGTTATCGTGGGGAATATGTACGCCCTTGCTCAACATTTCTCTTCTCCAGTTCTGAATCGCCCGTTTGAGTTTTTTCAGAGTCTCACAGTACCTGTCAGCGTTAATTGTGGTCCCAGTGGGCATAAAGTCGACCAACAATACCCCTATCGGATCCCAAAAAACGGTTATCATGACTTTACCGGCAGACTGTGTTTGTTTGAATTTCCGCGGCTTTGGCGAAGAAGGATGCCGCCACTGGCGTGATTGTTGCTTGGTCTCAGATGTAAAGTGGTATGCCCAGGTTTCGTCACCCGTGAGAATTGTGTCCAGAAAGAAGTCCTGTTCGGCTGCAAGGCGGTGTCAGGAACCAACGTGCAGAAATCATCCAGGGTGATTCGTCGATCTTCACGCATGCTTTGCTCAACCTTCAACACTGTCTCCTCAGAAACTGATGGTCTCCACTCCTTTGTTCGTCGTGAATTTCGTTCGGTCTGACCAGCTGCAAACTCTTTACACCACTTACGAACATTTTTGACATCCATGCACGACTCACCATACACTTCCGTCAATTGGCGATGGATTTCAATTGGCGCAGTGTCCTTTGCGTTAGAGAGAGAGAGAGAAAAAAAAACAAATAACTGCGCGCAATTCGCACTTGGCGATAATATCCAACGGGAGCTCCATGTTTATACACAGGGCGTGAAGCACTCTTCACAACAGTGTGACCAACTGCCACACAAAAGGAGATCTGTACTTATAAAAAAAATAGCAGACCTTACTTTTGGAATTACCGTCGTAGGTTACATTTACGCACACTGAGGAAGTCGCCTAACTTACTATTGAGGAATTCACTGTTATTACTGTACTGCATAGTAACTGAACTCCTGCTAAAAGTGTTTATTTACAAAGAAACTAAAGACCAATTCTGGGAAGTGCTGTTTATGAAAAAATATAGTACATTCTTAGTTACAATGTAGAAGTTGCAGGGAGGGTCGGGTGGGGGGGGGGGGGGGGGGGGGGGAAGGGGCAGGCTTCTACCTTTAACAATCTTCGATTCCCCTTTATCTATCTTGTAAATGTAGACAGTGAAGTCACCATCTCAGCCATCATTCCTCCATCACTTTCCTGCTTATTTATCGTATGGTTATACGTATACAATTAATAGTAATTTTTACACAGTGAAGTACAAGAGGAATACGCAAGAACTCCGGCCTCAATTGATCTTACAGAGTTGTATCAAGAGAGTCTATCCAGGGAAAGAATGGCAGTCACTAAAACAACGGCGTTTTTCATTGCAGCAGGATCCTCTTATGAAATTTCAGTCACCAACTTTTTCCTCAGAGTGTGAAAATATTTTGTTGACACCCACTTATATAAGAAGAAAAAAACAAGAGAAATCAGGGCTCGCACGGAAAGACTGAAATGTTTATTTTTCCCGCGCGCTGGTTGAGACTGGAATGGTAGAGAAATAGCTTGAAGGTGGTTCGATGAATCGTCTCCCTGGCACCTAATTGTGAATTACAGGGCAATAAAAAAAATGTAGATGGTGATGCAGATTCCAGTGTTGTTGGTGAGGCATTGATGATATGTTTGACCATCAGCTGCTTTTTTATTCAAGACCCAAATATCGGCCGGCTTCAGTCACAGACCAGCTTCACGGATTAGGGTTAAAACAGTTTAAGCTACAACATTAAATTCGTCTGTCTGTTAAATGAAAAAGCAACCGATGGTCAAATATGCATTTTATGAAGATTTTATGGCTACATCAATTGACTAATCAAGAGGTAGTGAATCGAATTGATCGAATTGGGAAAAGACATTTGAGGGACAACTAGACTAAAAGAAGGGATCGGTTGCTGTGACGTCTCTTGAAGCATCAACGAATCATCGGTCTGGTAATGGAAGGAAGTAACGGAGTAACGGAGTAAAAATTATAGAGCGAATCCAATGCTCGACTGCAGTAAATAGGTTCAAATGGATGTAGGTTGCAGTGGCTACACTAACGTCAAAATTTTTCGATCACTCATGATAAAAACTATATACTTTAATTCGATGTACAGACATATCATTATACAGACGAAGTAGACCAAATAAATAAACGTTCTCTCTATATAATTAAATACAATGCAATGAAATTTAGATGACAGCCTCTTCAGAGCAGCCACCCTTTGCCCTCAGAAGACCTACACAAACTCTTGGCTTTCTGGGGATAAGATTTTGTAGTGTTTTTGCAGATTTTGCCACCCGGTACGTCTGTAAATTATTACATAGATCTTCAACATTAGATGACCTCAGTTTTCTTACCTCCCTGTCAAGTTCATCCTGTAAGAATTCAATGGGATTGAAGTCTGGTGACTGATTTGGCTAAATCATATTTTTCAGTTCCCTGCATTTTTTTTTTCTATTGATACACGCTCTACACAATTTAGCATGGTTAAGATCGCTGTCCACCAATAAGTCTATGGCAGATGGAACTGCATTGTTGATCAGTAAACCGTGGTATTCTGTCTTCTTTAATGTTCCATTAATTCTCGCTAGATCACCGTCTTTATCACCGCAAAACGTATCCATATTATGACCGACACTCAATCATGCTTCATCGTTGGTGTTACATACTGACTCTTCATACGTTCTGCAAGAAGTCGACGAACAAACATTCGACGATATCTTCCAAATAGACATAGATTCATCCGTGAATAGCACCTTTAACCATTGCTGCCGATCCATTTTTTATGTTGCTGTTTCCTTTGCAATCTTTTCACCTCGAGTTGTTTGCGTAGTAAAGGTTTTTTGGTCGATGTGCACTCCTTGAAATCGTGTTCACGAAGACAGCATTGCACTGTTGAGACGGAAATGGGGGCTGCTCGCTTATTATTTACTTCCTCGCGTATTTCAGGTACAGTATGAGTCATCTGACATTTACTCAGTGCACATATGAACCGATCTTCCCTTTAGGATGTTATTCGGGTTCATTTAGTTCGCGAAATACTTACATTGGCATCAGTTTCCTTGAACTGCTGCAATTTATACATTACTGCAGATTGGGCTGCACAAAATTTTGTTGCAGAAGCCTAACCAGAATAGCCTTCCTGATGCCGAGCTACAATTACAGACGTTTTTCAACTCCCGTCTCCAGCTTCCGTCCCACTAGGAGGTAATATGGTATGAACCTGACCAGTTGCAGCATTTGAAAATTGCAGCGAAATGCAGGAATATCTGCAGCTTATAAGCACTTGGTGCAGGGAGTGACAACTGACCCTTAACATAGACAAATGTAATGTATTGCGAATACCTAGAAAGAAGGATCCTTTATTGTATGATTATATGATAGCGGAACAAACACTGTAGCAGTTACTTCTGTAAAATATCTGAGAGTATGCGTACGGAACGATTTGAAGTGGAATGATCACATAAAATTAATTGTTGGTAAGGCGGGTGCCAGGTTGAGATTCATTTGGAGAGACCTTAGAAAATGTAGTCCATCAACAAAGGCGGTGGCTTACAAAACACACGTTCGGTCTATACTTGAGTATTGCTCATCAGTGTGGGATCCGTGCCTGGTCGGGTTGACGGAGGAGGTAGAGAGGATCCAAAGAAGAAGGGCGCATTTCGTCACAGGGTTATTTGGTAACCGTGATAGCGTTACGGAGATGTTTAGCAAACTCAAGTGACGGACTCTGCAAGAGAGGCGCTCTGCATCGCGGTGTAGCTTGCTGTCCAGGTTTCGAGAGGGTGTGTTTGTGCATCAGGTATCGAATATATTGCTTCCCCCCAACTTATACCTGCCGAGGAGATCACGAATGTAAAATTAGAGAGATTCGAGCGGGCACGGAGGCTTTCTGGCAGTCGTTCTTCCCGCAAACCATACGCGACTGGAACAGGAAAGGGAGGTAATGACAGTGGCACGTAAAGTGCCCTCCGCCACACACCGTTGGGTGGCTTGCGGAGTATAAATGTAGATGTCTAGATGTAGTTGCACAACCACACTGCTAGATGCAGACAATGTACTGTAAACTAATCCGAACTAAAATTAGTGGTAGGCCATCTTCAGATAATGCACCAATCGGCTGACGATGATAACGCAGTTTTGTGACTGGGACCGGAATAGCTGTTCCTATTTTTTACTAATTTTACGTTAATGACAGATTGCTGTTTCCAATAACGTTATTTAAAATTATAATGCGTACTGATTGCTACAGTGACCTACACTGACAGGAACGAGGCCTAGTCAAATGGAACCGTCTTAGGTAAAGTCAAGTCAGTGTTATTGCGCATACTCATCAGTGCCCCTCTATGCGAACAATCAGCCGAGGCGCTTAGTGTTTACATATTTATATTTATTTTATTACCAGAACGGGGATGTGATAGAATATTGAAGACAAAATGTCACTTTTAACCACAAACCCATGATTGTGACATGTGATCGGAAGCGTTTGACTTGTGTCTATAGAGATGAGGATAGACTAGTGTATAGAGATGAGGATACACTAACACCGAGACCTGCCCCAAGCCAGTTCTAGGACTGAAGACCCGAACGAAAATGGTTCAAATGGCTCTGAGCACTATAGGACTTAACATATGAGGTCATCAGTCCCCTAGAACTTAGAACTACTTAAACCTAACTAATCTAAGGACATCACACACATCCATGCCCAAGGAAGGTTTCGAACCTGCGACCGTAGCGGTCGTACGGTTCCAGACTGAAGCGCCTAGAACAACTCGGCCACACCGGCCGGCCTGAAGACCACAACATGTGACCTGTCTTCTCTCAGGAAAGATCCTAAAACACTATGTAGGTACAAACATAAGCAGGTTTTTTACGGTTCTCGGATTATTCAGCGCAATGGCTGTTGCACAGAAAGTTCGTCTAGAAGTACTAACTTTTAGACTGTGTTGGTGTCTACGACGATTATCTTCCCGAGTGAATTGCAGTTGCGCAGCTACCAACGCGCAGAGTGCCCGCACAAAACATTTCCGGAGCAAGTAATGGATGGTCAACTCCAGGAATTCAGCGAACTGTGCAAATCACGGGCCGTATCGGTCGCAGGAATACAGACGGCTACAGCCATCCGAAGGGAAACGCCCTTCATTAATAGAACACGGTCCACAGGTAACGCATTCCAGCTGCTGCCCCGACGGTCTGCGCAACAAACGTACCGGCGGCGTCGGTGGCGGTACTCGAAAATCGTGGCATCAAAGCGGCCCCTCTCAAACGCTAAAAAAGTGAAAACATTCGGCGCTCGCCGTTTTTTAGGGCAGCAAAGCGCCGCTTTTTTGAGAGAGGCGGGTGCCCGCCTTGCCGGAAAACCCCGTTAGCGTGGGCGGCTCTCAATCAGACGGCAGTGCATCGCTTCCGGCCGTTTCATTACCCCACCCCTCGCCCCCGCGGCTGCCGCTGCAGTTGCTGCTCTGCGCGAGGCATTAGCTGGCCGGGCGCAGGCGCATATTAAAAGTGGCCCCTGTTATTGCGCGGCCATCGCGGAATGCTTTGTGTGGGCCGCCGCAGGAGGCGCCCGAGTGCCAATAGTTGACAAAACACTGCGCTCTCTTCTCCCCTGCGCCGGCGTACGGTGCGCCCGTTTTCTCCCCTCGCCCTCGCTATCCTTTGCTCTACCTCTCTACCTACAGACATACCACACCACGGCCATTGTTCGCGGCTGGGTGAGCAGCTTCTGACCCCGGGGCTGCAGCACCCTCCTGTTAGCGGCCGACAGCCCACCGCAGCGTTAAACAGCCCCCTCTGCTTTATTTGGCCGCTTATATTACACACGAGTTGGACGCCACCGAGGGCGTCATTGCAAGACCAAGACTACACAAAGGCATTGACTTTTTCAGCATCGCGAACTGCTGGTCAGTTACAGGCAAACATTTTAGTATCTTCGTCTTTTAGGGTTCCGTACCCTAGTCGGAAAAAAAGGAACCCTTGTTGGATCACTCTGTTGTAAATCTCTCTGCTCGTCAGCTAAGACCCCCTTTTCTTGGGAAATAGTAGAGGTATCAAGCTGAAATGTATCTCAAATACTGATATCTACGGTCCCTTCGAGGTATAAAAAAAGTTTAACCTTCTAAGTCAATGGAGTCGAAAGATATGGCCATTTCTCAACTATCAAAGCGTGTAGCTGAACTATCCATTGGATTGGTGCACAATATCGTAGTCTTATTCCATAATTTTAGTAACCACGACAGATATACACCACTAGCCATTAAAATTGCTACACCACGAAGACGACGTGCTACAGACGCGAAATTTAACCGACAGGAAGAAGATGCAGTGATATGCGAATGATTACCTTTTCAGGGCATTCACACAAACCTGGCGCCGGTGGCGACACCTACAACGTGCTGACATGAGGAACGTTTCCAACCGGTTTCTCATACACACACAGCAGTTGACCGGCGTTGCCTGGTGAAACGTTGGTGTGATGCATCGTGTAAGGAAGAGTAATGCGTACCATCGCATTTCCGACTTTGATAAAGGTCGGATTGTAGCCTATCGCGATTGCGGTTTATCGTATCGAGACATTGCTGTTCGCGTTGGTCGAGATCCAATGACTGTTAGCAGAATATGGACTCGGTGGGTTCAGGAGGACAATGCGGAACGCCATACTGGATCCCAACGGCCTCGTATCACTAGCAGTCGAGATGACAGGCATCTTATCTGCATGGCTGTAACGGATCGTGGAGCAACGTCTCGATCCCTGAGTCAACAGATGGGGACCTTTGCAAGACAACAACCATCTGCACGAACAGTTCGACGACGTTTGCAGCAGCATGGACTATCAGCTCGGTGACCATGGCTGCGGTTAGCGTTGACGCTGGATCACAGACAGGAGCGCCTGCGATGGTGTACTCAACGACGAACCTAGGTGCACGAATGGCAAAACGTCATTTTTTCGTGTGAATGCTGGTTCTGTTTACAGAATCATGATGGTCGCACCGTGTTTGGCGACGGAAGCCTGTATTCGTCATCGCCATACTGACATATCACCCACCGTGATGGTATGGGGTGCCATTGGTTACACGTCTTGGTACCTCTTGTTCGCATTGACGGCCCTTTGAACAGTGGACGTTACATTTCAGATGTGTTACGACCCGTGGCTCTACCCTTCATTCGATCCCATGGGGCATGGGCAGCTGTACCTATACACGCCATCCAAGCTCTGTTTGACTCAATGCCCAGGCGTATCAAGGCCGTTATTACGGCCAAAGGTGCTTGTTCTGGGTACTGATTACTCAGGATCTATGCAATTTTAATGGGCAGTAGTGTACGTAACCCAGACTTTAATCATCATATTTCGTATTTCAGTAATAACGACAGGCGGCCAACGCTGGGTAGCTTTGCGATTCCGTGACTGTATATATCACGTGGTTTCGTGGCGATGAACCAGTCGAGTCTTGTTCGCAGCGCATTTTCATCTGGGAAGGAAGTTCCTTGAAGGTTGGCTGAGAGAGAGCGGAAAGTGTGACAATTTGAGAGCGCAACATCAGCTCAAAAAGATGAGTGTGGAATGGCTTCCCAACACAACCCCTATGTAGTGTTTTTTGTCAGTCTGGCAGAATTCGTGCAGGCATTATCGTAGATTGGTATCACTTCACGCGATCTTCCTGGTCGTTGTCCATCAATTGTGCCAGCAAGACTGTGAGTAGGCTGTTTAGGTTTTTATGTTGGTAACGCCACGTAGCGCTCTGTATGAAAATCACTGGCTGTGCAGTGTGCAGTCTGTGGCTGGTTTGCATTGTTGGAATTTTCTATTGTAGTGTTGGGCAGCTGGATGTGAACAGCGCGTAGCGTTGTGCAGTTGGAGGTGAGCCGCCAGCAGTGGTGGATGTGGGGAGAGAGATGGAGTTTTGAGAGCGGATGATCTGGACGTGTGTCCATCAGTGACAGTAAATGTGTAAGACTGTATGTCATGAACTGATATGTATAATGACTTTTGAACACTATTTAAGTAAATACATTGTTTGTTCTGTATCAAAATCTTTCATTTTACTAACTATACTCATCAGTAGTTAGTGCCTTCAGTAGTTAGAATCTTTTATTTAGCTGGCAGTATTGGCGCTCGCTGTATTGCAGTAATTCGAGTAACGAAGATTTTTGTGAGGTAAGTGATTCATGAAAGGTATAGGTTACTGTTAGTCAGGGCCATTCTTTTGTAGAGATTATCGAAAGTCAGATTGCGTTGCGCTAAAAATATTGTGTGTCAGTTTAGTGTTGATCAGAAAAGGTAAAGAGCGAAATGTCTGAGTACGTTCTGTTCTGCTCAGCTGTTTGAATATCAAATGATGTAAGAGGTTTATCAGCACAGTAATTCATAAATTTTTCTAAGGGGACGGTTCAAGACGCCCCTGTTACTGACAGTGACTGTATAGCAGTGATTGTTACACTCGGGGAAGCAACTCGCAGTACGCAACACCGTCGCTGCTCCACCAGTTTCGTAACATTACCTTTTGTGGACGGGCGCACGTCTTTATACAGGGAGCTGCTGCCTCATCTGGGCTAAGCCATTACTTTCTTTGTCTTACTTCAGCATAAAGGTCATTTCTCGTCACCAGTAACGCTAGAGGACAGGAATCGTCGATGTTGTTCACGAGCCGATTGGTCACGTCAAGCAGAGATGCACGTTTGGCCACCTGCTGACTTTTATGATCTTCACTTAGTGAATACGGTAGCCATGCACCCGATTTTTGAACCTTTCTCATCGCAAGCAAATGTCGCACGATGGTGGAATAATCACAGTTCATCACATTTGCCAATTGTCGAGTACAGTGAATTACATCATTGTGGATTAATGCTTTTAAACGATCTTCGTTAAATCCAGAAGGCCTTTCTGAATATGTGGAGTCACTAATGTCAAAACGATCCTCCTTAAAACGAGGAGACCATTTCTTCCCGTGCTCTGTCAATTGGCATTAACCCCATACATAGCGCAGATGTTTCTGGCTGCCTCTGCTGCTGCCCTCCCTCTACTGAACTCAAACAGAAGAATATGTCGAAAATGTTCCAATTTCTCCACTATTTTCTAGCGTCCACAGCTCCGCTCTTTATCTCCCAATGATGAAATGGCAACATTAAACACGAATAGCGAGAGTGAATTACAAGTGAAAAAAATGACACTTGATAAATAAACTTGCAAAACTAAAACGCCCAGACTTATGCACCAGCCTAATACACACGTCATTAAGTTTGTAAGGAACATTCAGAGCGCGAGTCCTAACACTTGTCTGTTTTTTTTATTAACAGGAGGGTACGGTGGAAAGTCCTCGTCGTACCGCAATGGCAGCAAATCCGCGGTAAAACCCTTATACGAGGTGGAATCCAAAATTTTCGGGACTGGTGCTGCCATCTGGAAAGTAGGAGTAGTAGATCTTTGTACCGCTAGGTGGCGAGAGCTCCTTATCTGATGAGTCAGTGTGTGGAGTGGCATTCTGCTGGAAGGACGTGTTGTGTGTCCACAGTGGTTTCCGTAATGCTGTGTGTTTGCTGTGTGGCGATTTAACGATGGATTCATGAACAGAACAGCGGGTTTGTATCAAATTCTGTGCGAATCTCGGGAAAAGTGCTACGGAGACACTTGAAATGATTCAACAACTGTTTGGGGGACAGAGCATGAGCCATACGCATGTGTTTTGAGTGGTATGCTCGGTTCAGGGCCGGCCGTACAGACGTCAAATATGATGCTCATACTGGAAGGCCCGTTTGCCGCACAACGCCAGACATCGTTGCCAAACTTCCACAATTGGTTCGTGCGGATTGACATCGAACCATTCAAGACTTTGCGAATAAAGTGGGTATTGGTTACGGGACATGTCAACGAATGTTGACTGATGAATTGGGCATGCATCGTGTTGCTGCAAAATTTGTGCCAAGGATCCTGACCGCCGATCAGAAGGCACAGCGTGTTGAAGTGTGCAAGGACGTTCATTAGATCGTATCTGATGATCCAACCTTCTTATCACTGGCGACGACAGCTGGATTTACGGTTATGACACAGAGACAAAGCAACAATCATCCCAGTGAAAAAGCGCTGACTCTCCAAGATCCAAAAAAGCGAGACAAGTGAAGAGCAAAGTGAAGAGCGTGATCATCGTTTTCTTTGATGTCAAGGGAATTGTGCACAAAGAATTCGTCCCACACAACCAAACAGTGAATTCCGCATACTACTGTGACGTTTTGCGACGTCTCCCTGCTGCTTCACGACAACGCGCCCTGTCACATGTCCTTGCTCACCAGGACCTTTTTGGCAAAAAACAACATGGCGGTTGTACCTCACCCACCGTACTCGCGAGATTTGTCACCTTGCGACTTCGCGCTATTCCCAAAACTGAAACTCAAGTTGAAAGGCTGTCGGTTCGACACTCTAGAGAAGATTCAAGAAGCATCGCTGGAGCTGATAAACACCCTCAAAGAAAAGGACTTCCAGAAAACGTTTGACCAGTGGCAGAAACACTGGGACCGGGGTGTATGTGCGGATGGGAACTACATCGAGGGTAATGGTGACCATTAGTCCAAAGGTAAGGTTTTCAAGAGATGGCAGCACCAGTCCCGAAAATTTTGGGTAGCACCTCGTATGTTTCATCAAACTACTAACAAGACTGATGCAGCCCACCACGAATTCCTCCCTGACCCCCCCCCCCCTCCCCCCTTACAGCTTTTACCCTCTACAGCCCCCTCATGTAGCATGAAATTTACTCGTTGTTGTCTTAAAATATGTCCAATCATCCCATCCCTTCTTATTGTCAGCATTATTAAAATGTTCCTCTCCTCACCGTTTCTGCAGAGAACCTCATCACTCCTTATCAGTCAATCAGATTTCAACACTCTTCGGTTGCACCACATTTCAGTTCTCGTCTTTCCCAGTTCCCCACAGAGCATGATTCACAGTCCATACAGTGCTGTGCTCCAAAGAAAGTTCTTGTAAAGTTCTTCCTTAAATTAAGGCCGATGTTTGACATTATCAGGTTTCTTTTGACCAGGAATGCTGTCTTTGACTGTGCTCGCCTGCTCGTTATTTCCTCTTTGCTTCGTCCATAGTGTGTTATTTTGCTACCGAGGTAACAGAACCCCTTCAATTATTTCGTGGTCCCGAATTTTGATTTTAAGTTTACCGTTAATCTCACTTTTGCTACTGTTTGATCTACCTTCGGTTTACTATCAACCCAAAGTATGCGCTCATTAGATGCTTCATCATATTTGACAGATCCTGCAGTTCTTCCTCACATTTGTTACGGATAGTAGCGTCATCAGTAAATCCTGAATTTTAATCACTCTTCTGAACTTTTTTCCGTGATTGTTTTTTGATGCATGTATTGAATAGCAGGAGCTAGAGACACCCTTTTTCATCCGAGCACTTCATTCTTGTTCTTCCCCGTCGATCCCTGTACCTCCTATAGCTGACATCTACTTTCCTGAGATTTTAGAACATTTTGCACCAATTTAATACCTTTTTAGCCCGTCTATAAGCCCCACTTTTTACGCAAAATTCAAGCATGAAAATTTATAATGCGGATTATCTACATCAATATGTGTACTCTGAAAACCACTGTGAACTGTATTGCAGAGGGTAGGTACATAGTGTCACATATTAAGGCGTCGGGACTTCTTCCCTTTCCAATAGCATATGGAGCACAGAAAGAATCACTCCTTCACCGGTTCTGTACGTTCTATAATTCGTCATAACTTGTATTCACGATCCCCAAAGGAGCGGTACGTAGGGGACTAAAGTATGTACTGTTTTGTATCCCGCCTGGGAGGCGACGCGTGGGTAGGAACGGGAAAAGGTAATACAAGTCGGTACTGCAAGAACGTGGCTTACTGCTCAAAAAACAAGGTGATAAACGATTACATAACTTTGTACGTAGGTGCGATGCTGAAACGAAGTGTCCTGGCTGGCTGCACCTGATCAAATGGGGTGAAGCAGTCGCGGAGCTCGTAGACGTCGACAGCACCGGCTAGAGGGTGCTGTCGTCGGTGTCTCTCGCAGTGACAACTTGAGAAACTATTCCGTGGCATCGTTACAATCTATACCACATACAAGGTGTCTCACAAAGAATGATCCGATTTTAAATTGTAATAATATTAAAAAAATGTCACTAGGTAACTGAAACAGCGATAGATGTAATCGGCATGGTCTAAAGTTTCAGAAAAAATCCGCTAGTTGTCGCTACGAGCGCAGTTTCCTCACTGCCAATGTGCCTCAGTGTGGGATAGGACGTACAGGACCGCGAGACCAGGCTTTACACTCTTGGCCTCCTGGGTCCCCTGACTCAACACCATGTGATTTCTTCCTGTGCGGATACGTTCAACAATGTGTTTACGTTCCTCCCTTACGTCGTGACTCTGATGAACTAAAACCAGAATATCAGCTGCCGTAGCTTCAGTGACAGTAGACACCTTACGCTCAGTTTGGGATGAATTCGGCTATCGGCAAGATGTCGTCCGGAGGAAAAATTGAACATTTATGATGGATTTTTATAGACTTCTGTCTTTTCTGAGTAATTTTCTATGCAATTTGTTGGTGTTAAGCCCTTCTTCCTAATAAATAAGTCTATTTAAAATTGAGTCATTCTTTTTGGACATCCTGTATATTCCTGGATTATTTACATTTAAATATGGGTTTTTAATCATTCGACTTGTGCATAACACAACCTTTATTTTATTTTCTGTTTCTCACTCAATAATGTTTCGACACCTAGGTATTATTTTCATTGGGTCTCGTTTTATTTCTGTAAAAATATTATACTAGGTTCATTGTTGGTTTTTAATTTTAGGCCTGAACACTGTAACACGTGCATTTTTATATTGCTTTAAGCTACAAAGGAATTAATGACTTCAGCTGCCAGTGGGTACTGTTTTAAACCAATGGGGAACATTGAAAATTTATTCCGGGTAGGGATTCAAATATGGGACTCCTGCTGACCACTGCGCCATCTGGACGCAATGACTATCGCAGCTGCACGGACTGCTCTAGCGCGTCTCCCGTCAGACCCAAAATTTCAACTTATCCACACACTACTGATGTAGTGCCCCTTGCGTGCTAAGAGAGTCCGCCGGCTGGTGTGACCGAGCGGTTCTAGGCACTTCAGTCTGGAACCAGGCGACCTCTATGGTCGCAGGTTCGAATCCAGCCTCGGGCATGTATGTGTGTGATGTCCTTAGGTTAGTTAGGTTTAAGTAATTCTAAGCTCTAGGGGACTGATGACCTCAGATGTTAAGTCCCATAGTGCTCAGAGCCATTTGAACCATTTTTAAGAGAGTCCGTGCAGTTGCGATGACCATTGTGTCCGCATGGCACAGCGGTCAGTTCATCTGCCTACTCCATAACGCTGCTGTTAGAAAGTTGAACTGACAAGAAGGGCAAGGCAATGAAGGACTCTGCGATGATGCTGTTCGAGACTGCTCTTCTGTCCCCATAATTTAATCTGGAGGCGACTAAGGAGAATACATCAAGGATTTACTGAAGATGAAACTGGGTCTGGGCACTGATAAAGAGGAATTTCAGGTTGCAGAAGAACAAAGTGTAGACGCTGAATTGCCAACTGTGGTGTCACCGCCAGATACTACACTTGCTAGGTGGTAGCCTTTAAATCGGCCGCGGTCCGTTAGTATACGTTGGACCCGCGTGTCGCCACTATCAGTGATTGCAGACCGAGCGCCGCCACATGGCAGGTCTAGCTTAGGGAGACTCCCTAGTACTCGCTCCAATTGTACAGCCGACTTTGCTAGCGATGGTTCTCTGTCTACATACGCTCTCATTTGCAGAGACCACAGTTTAGCATAGCCTTTTACGTCATTTGATACTGCATAGTAACGGCACCATATTCAATTACTATAATTACTATCTTCAAGAATGTATTCTGAACAGATAATATTGTGAATCATGTACCGTCAAGAGCGACGTTCATCATTAAGGGATTAAAGTTAAGTATGAAACTAATTACGTCCGCTTTCTGAATTCTCATTCCTTGTCATGTTCCAGACCTCACGTCAGTATAGTTCTACCCTCCTCACGCCAGCCTGCGTGAGCTAAAACGCGTGCATTTCGGCCCCCACTCGTAACATGGTGTTGGCTCTTCTGCTAACACAAAACCAACAGTTGACGGTGACACTGGAGATGCTTCTCGAATGCAAGACATTGTTAAATTTGTTTCCATGTGTTACTGTTAAAGACTGAATATCACTTCCCATTTATGAATGAGTGCTGTAATTGATGACTGCAGTCACCTTGTTTTTGTCATTTCACTGTAACCTATCCATTTTTGTTACTGTCTCGAATAAAGAACAGCTCATGACCATGGTTTCAGCTATAATAATATAGCCTTCTTCAGAAGTCATACCCACTAATAGATGAAAAACGTCTTACCCCAGCGGCTGCGTCAGGACCAATAAAATAACCTCAACAGACATAAGCCTGTTTCGAACATAAGTAAAATTACATATGGCATGGTATGTCCTCCGCCACTAACTCTGTATTATTTTATTGGTATTGACGCATCCGCTGGGCTAACACATTTTTCATGCATTAGTGTGTATGACTTCTGAAGAAGGCTATATTGTTATAGCTGAATCCATGGTCAAGGTTTAAAGTAAACATAATTTAGTGCAACTGTAGGCTGTTTTTCATTTGAGACAATTTCATAACGGTCACTGTTGTCCCTGTCATGATAAAAATAATTTTTGTTACTGTCCTTGTGGAATAAAAAATCAGGAGAACCGCTTTCGAGTCCCGATCCGGCACAAATTTTCAACTTCTCCCATTGATTTAAATCAGTGCCCTCTGGCAGCTATGTTCATTATTTCTTTCTGTCTTGAATCAAAATGGCTGCAGGATCAAAACGCTGTCTGTTCTTTCAGACCTGAACCGAAAAACAGGCACCATATGTATATAACTTTGTTTTGATTACTGCATTAATTGTCAAGATGGAGTTTTACAGATCGGTTTGCTTTTACGCTTCTTTATCGTTTCTCAGCATGTTTTCTGAAAAATAGCCGCAAGGAATTGTTTCTTTGTTCAAAGAGTAAACTGCTGTACACCTTATTCCGAGAGTAACAGTGGTGTGTGTCCATATTTACTTTTTCCTTCGTATTGTGCACCTTTGGTGTTGTTTCTTTGTTGGTTGTAATTATACAGACTGTTTTGCACCCCTTTCACTTCAGGCTCACCTGGTATCACACGTTTTCATTGCCGCTCACTGGCTCATCTTTTCATTTTGATTCAGTATGGAGTAAATTTTGAATGTCTGGTACTTATCATTGCTACTCACTAGCTTATCTGTTTATTTTTCGCCCGAGTGTGGAGCTAATCCTGAATGTTTGGTGCCAGTTTTGTGGTGAATCTGCTGGGGTAAAACGCACGAGTATTTGTGCGCGTACTATTCGCGCAAAACAAATTGACGCTCGCCGCAATGGCTGATGGAAGCGACCGCAAAGGTGAAAGGTAACTACGGTGGGACTATTTAATTGATTGAGAATGTAGGCAAAATTTACTGTACTAACAACATTTATTTTTTTAAACTAGACATAAATTATACTAAACAAGTTATAGATTGAATGCCCTAAACAACTAACAGGTTATTTAATTCTTCACTGGGTGGATCCTAGTTCGCAAAGACAATTTAACCGAGTGTTCAGTGAGTAAAGTAGTCTGGCCCTAAAAATGTGGATAACGCAATCTGAATTGATCTGACGCTGAGCAGACTTTGATTGATCAAATCTACTGAAGTTTCCCTACATGGGTGCAGCTGAGAACAAGTAGCGATTGAGATCTGCACGCCCTGACAATGCTGGAGCGGCAGTATGTTACCCTGTGTACTTCGGCCGGCGACGTGACTTGCACCTGGTGAGATGTGTGCGGCGGCGGTGAGACGTGGAGGCGGCACCTGTGAATCGGTCGCGGCCACGGAACAAATGCAAAAATCTCACGTTCCAGCGATCAGGCAGACGGATCACAATTTACTCTCTACCAGAGCTCTGAAATCACGGTAGATTTTAGTGTGTGACACACCCGTTCGCTGGTCGTACCAAGGACCAAATGGTTCAAATGGCTCTGAGCACTATTGGCCTTAACTTCTGAGGTCATCAGTCCCCCAGAACTTAGAACTACTTAAACCTAACCAACTTAAGGAAATCATACACATGCATGCCCGAGGCAGGATTCGAACCTGCGACCGTAGCGAACCCGCGACCGTAGCGGTCGCGGGGTTCGAGACTGTAGCCTAGAACCGCCCGGCCACACCGGCCGGCGTACCAAGGACCAATTTGGCTCACTTATACGACAGAGCGCACAAGGATACCAAACGTCAAGACTGGTAAACCAAAAACGAATAAGTGTGTCCTCGGCAAACGATTAGTCCGAGACGTTTGAAGTCACAATGCCATTACAGTAAGACCTTCACCACAGGCTCCCCAGTCTAAACTACTCGCAAGTGAAGTCAGTCTCAGGATAGGTCCCAAGTACTAACCACACATACCAGAACTTTGGCCAGAAGTGCTTACCAGACCAAAGGCGCACACCTGAGTGATTCGCACCTCGGAAAAAAAAAAAACTCCCGTTTCCCGCAAAGTGCACGGACAACACCGCCTTCATACTGTCTTGAGCAAATCACGTGGCTTTAGAGGCGCTAAATCTCCCCTCCCACACGACAGCACAAACTCATGTCAAACCAGGGCAAGAGTTAAGAAGCTTGCATCCCTGCAAAAAAAAAAAAAAAAAAAAAAAAAAAAAAAAAAAAAAAAAAAAAAAAAAATGCAGAGGAGGAAGAGATGATTCTCTCGGAAGTCCTGTCTCTTCACATGGCAACAAGTGAACAGATGCAGTCTCAAAGATCTTTATCTAAATCGCCTGTGCCTTGGAGCTTATTAGTCCGAACTATGAGGTGTAATAAGGAGTCTATCTCTAAACGTTTCTCAGACGCCAGAGCTTTCTTATACAACTAAGGCAGCCGAGGGAAGTGGTTCACTGGCCTATTTGCACTATCGGCGAACGCAAAAACATGTGAATTTTTGTTATTCTCACAATGCCCGGTTTACGACTCCACTCTGTAGACGCTTTCCTTCAGACCGTCGCCCCAGCCCAGGCTTCTGCTGGCGCCGCTGCATGTTTCGCAGCATTGTTCTCCCGGAGCCCTGTCTCAACAAGGGGCTGTCCTGTCTGCCCTGTATGGCTGTGGACCTGTCCAGCAAGATTTACTAAGGGATGGGCTCGCCGCCAATTGCTTTCAACTCCCAGCATGCCGTTTCTACGAGCTAAGAATCATAAAAATACCTCAAGCTTTTAACGCCTTACCAGGCTCCATCAACGTCTGCTGAGGCTGTTGGCATTCTGGAGTCTCGTTCAAGGTGCATCACGTTGTAATGAAATCTTTAATAATTTTCCATATGCGAAAAATAGGTGAGACAGTACCTTGTCCTCTCTCAAATGCATTTCCCATTTAAGGTTTGTCCAGTTCTTTTGGAAAGAAAAGAGAAACTGTAATTTGTAGTAGCGCTTATAGTGAAGAAAGAAAAGTGAGAGCTGGATGCTCAGCACCTATATTTGTGTACCACTATTATGAAAAAGTAATAAACGTGGCGAGTCTTACTTTATTAAAAAAACAAGTGGTTAACTTCAGTGCCTTCAATGGTTAACTTCGGTGCATTCATTGCTCAAGGACCTGGGTGGTTAACTTCAGTGTGTTCGGTGTGGACTGACCTGGGTTCCATTGCTGGTACATCCTGAGTCTTTTTCTCAGGTAGGAATGTCCAGAATGGGATCCACTGAGTCTTATGAAACAAAACGAGGAGCTGCTTCAACAAAGAAGTTTCCGTCTACTGACAATAATGGCTGGAGGGACTGGCAACATGATTATCACATGTCTACATCTATGTCTATATTCCTCAAACCACCAATGATGTTTGGAGGAGGGTGCTTTGTTTACCATGGTAATTGGAAGTAAACTTGAGGCAACGAATTATCGTAAGCTGTGATTACAGTAAGGTCAGACTTTCTAAATTATGCTTTATTCCGAGACATGGCATAAAAGAGTAAGAGATACTGGGAATAATACAAGTAACAAAAAAAAACCAGGGCGTGACAGATTTTCATGGAAAAATCTTCATTTTCATTCGATGGAGTGGCAGACAGGCTACAGTGGCCAAGCATCCTACACTGCACGAATGATTCACAGGCTGACAGACAGCAAGGGAGAAAATGAACGCATTCTTTAGATTAAGCCCGCTGCCTAGAATACTCGCTTCCGGTATCAGGTTGCAGCCGTCTCGGGGAACAAGAGCTCACCGTTCCGCGCATGCTCCAGAACAGATGACTGCTGCGGTCTGCTGGCGTCACGGGAAATTAAAACTCCTCATGAAATCGGAGGCGCGTGTGCGCAACAGTTGTGAGCCCAGCCTCCATAATGGGATCTGCCGGGCAGAGAATTTCTATTATGACCAGATCATCATTAAATACATCTGCACCTTGCAGTTGCTTTGTGTATAATTAACTTGTTTTCACAAACAAGGGAATACGCATATTACGAGAATTTTGGAAGGTAGGAGATGAGGAACTGGCGGAAGTAAAGCTATGAGGGCGAGTCGTGAGATGTTCTTGAACAGCTCAGGCGAAGATCAAAGTTTGCACTTTCGAGTCCGCGTCTGTGATACAGTTTTAATCCGCCGCGAGGTTTCACGTATTATATGAGATGATTTGAGTACGATTCTGCAACAGTAGTGTTACACAAAGCTGCTACATACAAACCAGAAGCAGTAAAATGCGTTTGCTTTATCTCGATGCAACAGACAATAGCATGCTGGAGAGTATCACGTCTGTCTGTGTTATGAGGGTTACACAACCAACTTTGTTCGTAGCTGCCGGGGCATCATTTGACTGGACGAACAGCAATGAGGGCCTGCTAGCACATTGGAAGAAGGTTAAGCTGAGACAGAAGTGCACAATCGTGGTATCACGTGAAAAACCAAGGAGCCGCCACTATCAGTCACAGGGACTTCAAAATATCTGGGATGGCTTTACCATAAGCCGAAATCGGTCATAATAAACAAATGTTATAGTAATCTCGACTGTTGTTTTAATCGAAGAAGTGGTGAGGGCTTTGATTCTTTTTACCTCCGTTGTTCATAGGTTCTGGCAATAGGTAAACTCTGTTTCAGCATCCGGAAAGTTCAGCTAAAGACGGACAGTGACTCAGAGGCGTTTGCTACAACTACAGGCGAGGAGTGGGATTTGGATTGGGCGTTTCCAGTGAGTGAGAGGTCTGGAGAACATGCTTGCTAGTAAGTTGAACACCCTCTGTATCGAGATAGGTCAGGACGGGACGGGAAATATGTAGTCTTGCTTTATCTTATTGAAATATAACATCATGGATACCTCGAAGATAGGTGAAAGTTGTGTCCCATGTGGTCCAGACGTGACACGAGGAGCGTAAGTGCAATGCTCTTTATAAAACAAATCATTAATAGTACAAGATGATCTAGTGCAATGCTCGTTCTTCTGTCTAAATTCTTAATATAACTGATCGTCGACTTTGGACCTGTATGCACCGAAAACACTACCACAGTGAGAAAAACGAATTGGATATACAACAGATTATATTTGTTATTTGCGGGTCGCCTAACAATGGAAAAGTCGTAGAATTGTGAGGGATCTTGAAATCTAAGTCAAGGTTTCAGATTAACAGTTATTTATTTGCTCTAATTATTGACATAAAACACAGTAAAATTAACACGAAGCCGCAGCGTTCTCTAAAAGTCAAGCCGGATTCGAAAATGATACACTATGGGAAGGTACCAAAAAGTCTGGAAGACTGTCTGGAAAAGTGCAAAAAAAATTTCTGCTCATCTGGGCAGCTCGTCAAATCAGAGTTAACGATGCAAGATGCCACAAATTATAACCAAATTAAGCAACACAAGCAGCATGGCAAAATACACAAGTAAAAGGCTGCCCAGAATGTTGACTGTGCTACCACAATTTGCGACACCTGGCCGGAAATGACGTCCTCTCAACGACACCCCAGAGACGAATGCCCAGAACCTAACTTTATGGGCCTCCAGCCACTACTTTCAAAAATCTCTACCTGGAGGGGACGACTCAATGGTATTGCCAGTGTTATGGATGAGAATATCGCTTTCTGCACTATAAGACAAGGGATGAAGCAGAAACTTGCCTTGGCACGTAAAACCCATATTGAGAAACACGAGGTTCGTACCAGCCCGGAGCAATGTTTCTGAATAACCAAATTTTGTAGCAAAAGCACACAATTGTTCTCACACTGGTCAGACGGTGCCGTGATGTCTCAGCCTTTGATATCCAAGCAGAAAAGCCCTAAACGCCAAACTCGATTATTCTCTAGGAACAGCTTAGTCGGCACTGTGCTCTGTGGCCGCAGTTAAACCAGGGCGCCGTTCGTGTGCACAATAGCACAAAGTAGACACCTGCCTCACTTCCGCGAAAACTGTCCGTCTCGCCTCTCCTAATCAATATATGAAGGAGATGGTATCTGTTCTTTCGGATACTGGTGATCTTGCAGCTCCCGGAGATTGAAATTACAATGAAATCCAAACCATTAGCTGCTCACAGGCGTTGATAAATATCAACAGCGACAATTGAAAACATGTGCCCCCACAGGGACTCGAAACCAGGATCTCTTGCTTATGTGGCAGACGCTCTATCCGACTGAGACATCTAGGATGCAGAGGATAGTGCAACTACAGGGACTTGTCTGTGGCACGCTCCCCACATTTGTTCGAGATGACCAATGGTATCTGTTCTTTCGGACATGTCCTCAAGAACAGATACCATCTTCATATAGATAAGGCTTACAGGCCAATCATCTTCTTCAGTGTGGATGCACTCATATTGCTCAAAATCTTACGGGAGTCGGTAGACTGACTGCCGCAAGTAATGACTATAGTTGGCAGGGGCACTACAAATGTAGTGTGTGGACAGTAAGTTGGGAATGTGGGTCTCACGGGGAGCGTGCCAGAGATAAATCCCTGCAGTCGCACTGTCCTCTGTGTCCTCGATGGTTCAGTCGGCTAGAGCGTCTGTCATGTAAGCAGGAGATCCCGAGTTCGAGTCCTGGTAGGAGCACACTTTTTCAACTGTCGTCGTTGATATTTATCAACCCCTACAAGCAGCTAACGGTCTTGGTTTTACTGTTATTTCAATCTCCTAATGAGGCTCAGTGACTGTCTTGTCCGACAACAGTACGCTGAGACCACACTAATCGTGCACCACGCCAGTTTCTTCCCAAGAACACAAGTCCAGTGTCCACAAAATAGCAACCATAAAATAGTGGTGGAGAATGAAATAGCATTGCATAGTGGGATGTGCCATTAATGTCACACAAGGCACCGCTACGGCATCAACACGCGATAAATGTAACGGTGCTGTCCAAATTGCCAGTCGTTCTAATCAGTAGTGGTCGTGATGTGTACCCATTGTCGCCCCACACAGGAACGCCAAGTCTTTGGTCCGTATTACGATGACGAATACAATCTGACAACGTTCGTTCTCCTCAGAGCCGCCACACACGGGTACGTCCGTCAAGATGCTGTACAGAGAACCAGCACTCGTCTAAAAGGACGAAGTGTTGCGACCGCTGTGTCTACTGCTGTTGCTAGCAGCATTACTGTTAGTACGTATCTTTCTGCTGCAGCGTCAAGGGAAACAGCAACGATTGAAGATTAGAAATTAAAAAGGGGCCAAGTACCATTTTTGTGAGAAAAGAGATTTTGTTGTCGAACTCCACTGGCGCTCTGCTGTTCGCCAGTTGACGTTACTGTTGCCCTATTGACACACAAACCTCCAGATGTCAGACAGTCAAATCGGTACCAACCGTTGTATGGCGACAGAGTACGAACTAAAACACCGATTCTGTTCTTGCTGTATGCTATTGTCCAGTTGAACATACGTAAACAGCAGAAAAAAATATAACCGGAGCTGCGGAGCACAGGAAAAGCTTATCTGTAGTGACTATGTTGGAGATCTCGCATGGGTGAAAAAGTAGAGCATTCGATCATCGTACCGAAGGTCCGCTTACGAACACCACTGATGGCAATTATTTTTGGTAAAAGGACTTCTCGGAATTCGTAACAATGTTCTTTTGGCAGTCTGCTTTCGCTTCGTTAGTTAACCTTATGTACTTATTATTAATCTTATATTTTGTTTATTACTTATTATTATTATTAGTAATCTTATATTTTGTTTATTACTTATTATTATTACTACCATTACTTCCGGAAATGTGATGCAGCTGTTTATTTATTTTTGTGATCTAATTTTATGTTCTGTGAAACTAAAAATGCACTCTATCGGTTTACTACTTTCAAAGAAACAAAGCGAAAGCAGACTGCCAAGAGAACATTGCTGTAACTGCAACCAGCCCTTTTACATGTCTTAAACACATTGTCTCATATAGCACTTCTACGCATAATATAGTAAAAAAATTGGCCGTCATTGGGGTTTGAACCCGGGACACTAGGCATAAAGCTCTGTCGCTCTGCCAACTTCCCCACGGAAGCAACAGATATTTCTTTGTCACACTTATGCTTCTGATGTGCTCTGTATTCCTGGTATTACTTTTAGTTAACGTTAGCGCTCGTTCTCCTGAACAACAGCATATAGTGCGAATTAACCGGAGTTTTGGTTGATACTCTATCGACATACAGCCTTTGGTACCGACCCCAGAGTCTCACATCTGGAGGTCTGGTGTGAGAGTCCTTGTTGCTTCAGATGTAGTCGCACTGTTCGTGTGGATACTTGTCTCCCTCCGTACAGGACCGTTTCCTAAGTCAGGTAGGTGCTGAGGGTGTACCATACTGCACGGCGAGCGAACAATAAGTCTGTCCTCTCGGGCGCTAGTTGGGTGGAGCCAAACAGCTCGATGGTGAATATGGCCAGCCTGAACTGATCGATTCATTACTCGCATGACAGTTGTGGGATCCCAGACAAGGCCAACAGTAACGTCGCCGAATGATAAACCCCAGTCTCGGTAGATCACGATCCTGCTGACGCATGCTGGTAGACTATTCCCCTAACACGATGCATCACGTGGTTCTGTCACAAACCAACAACTTTCAAATGAGAGTTCTGAATGAGAAACCTGCTGTGCAATCTTTCCTTATGTATAAATGGCAGGGCCCTAGCTCTACCTTCTTTGTCCGGTTACGCTCAAACGCTAATCATTTGCACATTCAAGCAAGTGCGGTGGCACACACCATGCCAGTTTCACATTCGTTACGTGCAGCCTTCACGATGTTGCAGGTTTAGTGGCCAGCTGTGTATATCGGTAGTGCCGTATGTTCTTCAGGTAATCTTGGTTAGAATCAAGGTACTCAGTGGCGCTGGCCATGGACCATACTTCGCTATGTTGCTGTCATTGCTGTGGATCACGAACTGCGCAACAACTCGGAGACGTATTTTTAGTTTCCTTAGCTGCTCGGTAATGACTACAAATAGAAGCCTTTCTTCACGATCTGCATCAAATTTTATTTATTTACCTAACAACTTTGGCTTATGAGGCCATAGTCAAGGGAAAGTTTACTCCTACCATATTCTACATCATACTCCGCAAGCCACCTAATGTTGTGTGGCGGACCGTATTTTTTTGTATCACTGATTCCTTCAACCCAGTTTCACTCAGAATAGCGCGCAGAAAGATGATTGTCGGTAAGCCTCTCGTGTTTTCTGGTCGTGGCTGTTATGCGAGACATATGTGGGGGTAGTAGTATGTTTCCGACTCTCCCTGGAAAATACTCTCTCGAAATTTCCACAGTAAGTCTGTCCGTGACGCACAACGCCTCTCTTGTATCGTTCGCCACTAGTGTTCGTAGAGCATCTCCGTAACTCTCTCGCGCCTTTTAAACGATCCCGTCACAGACCGCACCGTTCTTCGTTGGATCTTCTCTAACTCTTCTATCAGACCTACCTGGTATGGATCCCAGATTGATGAATGCTACTCAAGAATAGGTCAAACAAGGGTCTTATTAGCCACTTTTTTCGTGGATGGGGGTTACATTTCCTTCAGTTTAGAAATCGAGTTGAACTCACGAGGGCTTAAGTCAGGGGAGTGCAGTAGGTGGTATAGCACTTAGCAGCACAATCAGTCAAACAAGTCAGTAACTGCTTGCACTGTATGTGCTTGAGAATTGTCCTGCAATATGATGGTCAGTTCCTGCAAAAAGTGTCATCACTTCTGTCTCTATGCTATTCATTTTTGGATCACAAACAACGATCAGCTCGTTGCTCGAGTGATCTGAGATAAATTACTGCCAACTTCCGACGGAGTAATCAGTAATGTTCTCTGTAATGAGAACGTAAGCGCTTTCGACTCTCGCAGTTCTGTCATCTAAATTTTAACCGTACGCCTGTCGGCAGAATTAGCTGCAAACGACATAAATTTCCATCCGTGCTGATTATCGAAGGATATCATGTTTTGTTGACTTATTATAGCTGATGGATGTCTTGAAATAAATAGTACCATGTAATCATCTTTAAACTGACCACACTATTTTCCTCTTATGTTTTTCACATACTCGTACGGTTCCTGCCTTCACGTACCACTTCTAAGGCCAAACGTCTCGCTCTGTTCGTAATAGCGTGACACGGCACACTACTAACAAATCTTACAATCCGCGCTTTTCAGTGTGTAACACGAACGATACATTAGTAAGAGTGCTCAGCTTTCAGGCGTACCAATGTTGGAAGTACGTCACGATGCGTCCACGGATAGCACAGCTTCTACATCTTGGAGAAAACTCTTCATTCTAGCTGTTTGCGCACACGTCGTAAAACGGACACGAGAAACTAAAGTTAACGAATTGCCAGTCAGTAACTTTTCGAAGTCCTGCTGTAACTTAAATATATTAAGTTTTACACGTAACTTAAATGGTTCAAATGGCTCTGAGCACTATGGGACAACTTCTGAGGTCATCAGTCCCCTAGAACTTAGAACTACTTAAACCTAACTAACCTAAGGACATCACACACATCCACATTCGAACCTGTGACCCTAGCGGTCGCGTGGTTCCTGACTGAAGCGCCTAGAACCGCTGGGCCACTCCGGCCGGCTACACGTTGAAAACTGCCGGCATTGATGTCAAGAGTACAGTATGTTACATATTATTTCCTTCAACTCACTGAATTCGAAATGGTTCAAATGGCTCTGAGCGCTATGGGACTTAACATCTATGGTCATCAGTCCCCTAGAACTTAGAACTACTTAAACCTAACTAACCTAAGGACGTCACACAACACCCAGCCATCACGGGGCAGAGAAAATCCCTGACCCCGCCGGGAATCGAACCCGGGAACCCGGGCGTGGGAAGCGAGAACGCTACCGCACGACCACGAGATGCGGGCACACTGAATTAAAAATATAAAAATAAAAATAAATAGATTCTATTCTGTAAACTGAATAATCGCTAATTGTCCATCTTGTGAGGTCCTACGTAATGGCTGTTAAGCCAATCCTTATGTTTATTCAGCATACAACAAACAAACAAAAATCGAAACTGATAATAGGTTAAAGATTGAAAAGTGCTCACATTCAGGTCAGAATTCGGTACCTTACCTTATCATGTCCTTCAGCTTACTGAATTAAAAAAAAGAAAATAATGCTACTCTCTCAATTAATCGCCAGCAGTAGTTCGTATTTCTCGGGGATACCTTTAGCCCAGAATTTTAATGTCGCCCATATTGTGGAGCCGATGTTTTCATTTTTAAGTCAGTTTTTTTATACTTTTCCAGTATACAACACGCAGAAATAAACAGTATTAATACACAGCAAAGGGTTTCAAGTGCCACTTTTCCATTATTTGGCTGACCACGCTGAACCCTTTGCTTACTGGTGGTTACTCTGCGATCAGAAATTAGTAATCTCCGTCAGTGAGAATGAGAGTGAAATGGAGGGGAGGCACCTCATTTTCTTGACATGGCTGTAGTTAATGTCAGCGTAATCTTCAGTTAAATTAATGCAGGAGATAGAATGCGTTTGAAGGAAATTAAAGTGGCTGTCACAGCAGGGCTTGTGAAGGCCTCGAAGTGTTGACCAACAATCTCAGCAAATAAATCACTGCACCTCATCTGTTCCGCAATCTAAACGGGTAAATGAAGCAGCATATACGGGCTGTTTCAAAATTCATGTTACCACTTCTAGCGGCTGTAGAAGGGACTTTTAAGTCCCTACTACAACCTCTAGAAGTGTGTGACATGATTTGTAAAACACTCTGTGAAACAGTAACTGGGAACTTCAAGAATGTACACGTTGTGTGGCATATTGGGACACTCCCATTGCACCGAATGCATGTGGATGTGGTGTGGGACTTAGCTAGAATAATAACGACAGCTGTTTTACAGAATACTTCAAAAATGAAGAATTCCTCGTTTAACAGTGGTTTCTCTACGAAAGAATTTTCAGTATAGTGTAAGGAAATTTTTTTCCTAAGAATAATTGTACTTACGTTAACTTGATACATTTTTTGATGTTAACAAAATAATATTTCTAACAAATATTTGTATGTTGGTAAACAAAGGATTTAAACCACGAAGCCGACATAACTGCTCATCGAAGTAATACTAGAAGTCAACTGATGTGGCAACAGCAAGTGGTAATGTGACAGGACGGAACAAAGGATATGGATTGATGATTTTAAAGTAACAGGAAGCTATCGTCTAAATGACTTTATTTTATGAGAGCTAAAAGTGAGACCGTTTGATGATTTAACACTGTCAGCCAGAAATTGACTGTGTTGTTTTCGAACGTTCAGCGATGAACAGATGTAGCTTTTTTTCTATGTTATATGTTTGCTGATAGAAAGAATATCGAAACTTTTCTTCCCAAAATGTATGAATAATCATCAAAAAAGTCTGTATTAGTGACACTTAATTAATTTTCTGTTCATCACGTTGTACTTTTAGGGATCTTTGTCGCAATGTAGTGTGTGTTATACATTCATTACTCTGTCACATTGCTGGTAAGACGTGAACCGAAAATTTCCTTCTCTCGCGAGGTAATAACCAAGTTACACCGAGCTCGTCGTGTATTGATGAGCTTATAACAAACCGGCGAGGGCATCTGTTTTAATGTGCGCGTAGGAACGTTATTGGGGGCCCAGAAAAAATTTTAATTGGTTTAGCCCCATTGACGAATTTAAAATTATTGGTGATGCGCATCAACATAATTAAAAATTGGTAAGTGATATTGCGCTTTCAGATCACTCCAATATTCCCAATACTATTTTTATATTGGAATGTGATATGGTTTTTAGCAGAGGGCACAGTGCTGGCTTGAGTTATTTCACGCAATAAGCTACATACCGACACTAACTTTGTTTTTTTGTATCTGCCGCTTAAAGGACGTGACGTTCCCATTTGATTTTCGCATATTTCCAATCGACAATAACGAGTAATGAAAAAATTTTACTTGAGTTTCGTAACAAATTATTCCATTACAGGCACCTATCAATCAGCGGAAATTAATACTGCAGTAGAACAGCCTTCAAAAGGTGAAAGGGACCTTTGTCTTTCTTGCTGCAGATATATCGCGCAAAGAATAGCCAAGAGGGGTCACTCTCCATTAATTGTGAATTGCTTAATTTTTCGTGTCTGTATACAGTGAAGTGTAGCATAATCCCAGTTAGCAATCAGTACAGTGCATGCATTTTCAGGATTCTTGGGCGCTACTGACAACTTACCTTCGAAAAGACACGCTACATTTCAGGTCGCGTGAACTCACAGCCTGATTTATTCATTACTGCAGGCCTCGAGAAGTGAGCACAGCAGACTTATAGGCAATGTAAGTAAATCGGCATAAAATATTGGAAAATTTCGAGACTGTAAAAAATCAGTGTAGAAAATTTTAACTTATCTACGATATCTAAAATAGTAGAACTAATTCTAAGAAACGAAATAAAATAAAAATTTTCGAAAAAAATGCCGCATATTTTGTAAAACGATTTGTCTAAAAATAAGAAATGAAACAGGTTAAGGATATACTTGATGTCCCTTAGAATGACGCTCGAAATCATGTGCAGCAAATGAGGCATGTCAAATGTTTCTCTAATCAATTTTACTCCTTTCTATTATTTATCAAATACTTTTTTTATTTTCAAGTTTGTTCAGTAAGTACGAAATATCGATCAGTATTCTATTATTATTAAGAATATATACATCAACAGAAAACAGAAAAGTTTCAGTTTTGATGAAATTTCAGATTTTATCTTTCAACATGAAAGAAAGAATTTCACAATATCTACACCAATGTAAATGTTTATGCGCAAAACAGCTTGGTCTTCAAGAGATGAATTTTTTCATACTTCATTTACATAACTAGCACCATATGCTCGTGAAATATATTTTTAATATTTCCTGAAATCACTGATCAGTTTTTCTTAATTATTCTGATTCCTTTCAAGCAATTAAATCTCAGTCTGCAAAACTAGAAGTCACGCTGGTCAGTTTTATATCCCATTTGTTTATATCCTTCACTTCGTTTGGCTATGAAAATTCTCACAAAACTCCTTTGAGTAATTTTCCTCAAATTACTAATTAAGTTTTTCTTAACTACCCTTATTACGTCTTCATCTACACGACAACACTACAGTCCACACGTAAGTGCCTGACAAAAGGTTCATTGGACCACTACCACTATTTCTCTAGCATACCACTCTGTAACAGCACGTGGAAAAACGAATACTTAAAACTTTCTGTGAGAGCTCTGATTTCTCTTATTTTATTACAATAATCATTTTTCCCTAATTAGGTTTGCGACAAAAAAATATTTTAACATTCGGAGAAGAAAGTTAAAGACAGAAATTTTGTGTACCGAGTTCACCGCGAAGAAAAACGCCTTGTTCTAATAATTGCCACCTCAACTCGCATATCATATCCGTGGCACTCTCTCCCCTATTTCGCAATAATACAAAACGAGCTGCCCACCTCTGAACTTTTTCGATGCCCTCCGTCAATCTCATACGCTAAGGATTCCATACCGTACAGCAATACTCTAGCAGAGAACGGACAAGCATAATGTAGGCAGCCTCTTTAGTATATTTGTTCCATCTTCTACATATTCTACCAATAAAACGCAGGCTCTGGTTCGAGTTCTCTCCAACATTACCTATGTAATCGTTTCAATTTAAGTAATTCATAATTGCCATCTCTAGTTATTTATTCAAGGTAATTCTCATTTATTTTTCGATTGCATGTTTCGATCATTCTGGGTCATCTTCAGATTTAAGTAGTGAGTACTCTAGTACGTGGTTCTGCGTATACGAGAGGGGATGCTGACGCAACTACTGAGAACTGAAGATGATCCAGAATGATGGGAACATGTAATCGAATGAGAAATATGCAACTGAGACAGATCAATAAATGAGAATTATCTTCGTTATCTAAAACGGTTACTGAATCTCTCAAGGCGATTTTGTCGACCTAGTTAATTAGTTCTGTTTACTGCCTTTAGATATGTGTAACCGAAATATAATGGATTCCTTTTAGCACTCACGTGGATGATCTCACGCTTTTCACTATTGAGGATAAATTGCCAGTTTTCGTACCATAAAATATCTAGTCTAAATCATTTTGAATTGGTTTTGATTTCCTGATGACTTTACTAGACGGAAAATGACAACATCATTTGCAAACAATCTAAGGTGGCTGCTCAGATTACCTCCTAAATCATTTATGCATATTAACAACAGCAAAGGCCTCTAGCACTTCCTTTGAGAATGCCAGACGTCACTTCTGTTTTACTCTATTTCTTCTCGTAAGTTACTACGAAATGTGACCTTTATGACAAGAAATCACGAATCTAGTCCCACGCTGGGACGATACTTCACATGCACGTAATTTGACTATAAGCCGCTTGCGAGGAACGGTATCAAAATCCTTTTGGAAACATAGAAATATAGAATCCATTTGAGGTACCCTGTTGTCATCATTCATTACTTTGTGTGAAAAAGAGCTATTTGTGTTGCCACATTAACAATATTTTCTAAATCCGTGCTGACTGTGTGTCAATAGATTGTTTAATGCACGGTAATTCATAATGTTCGAGCACATAATATGTCCCAAAATCCTACTGCAAATCGGCATCAGTGATATTGGTCTGTAATTCACCTGATTACTCCTATTTCCTTTCTTGAGTACTTCTGTGATCTGTGAAACTTTCCAGTCTTTGTCGAGCGAGCGGTTGCATACGATTCTCAAATCTGGGGTTATTATATCACCATACTCTGAAAGGAATCAGACTGGTAAACAATCTGGACCACAAGACTTGTCTATTTAAGTGGCTTGAGCTGCTTCATTACACAGAGGATATCCATGTCTAAGGTACTCATGTTGCCAGTAGTTCTTGACTCTAATTCTGGAATATTTACTTCACCTTCTTTGAGTTTTTAGTAATTACGCTTTAGTGGCACTGCCAACAGTAACATTACCCTTGCTACCACACAGTGAAGGTGTTGATCATGCATTGCCACTTAATACTCTAAAAATGATCAGAATATCTTTGGATTTTCTGCCATATTTCGATAGTTTCTTTGTGGAAACTATTGAAAGCTTCTCGGACTGCAGCTCACGTTCATTTTTCAAGTTCTGTGAAACTTCGCCAATCTAGGAGATTTTGCGTTATTTTAAATTTCGTCCTGCTTTTTCGGTTGCTTCTGCAACAGTGATTTGACCTGTTTTGCGAGCTGTGAGGGATCAGTTCCATCTCATAATACTTTATTTCTCTATTGCTGTCAATGCTTCTCTGAACTGCATGTCCAGGGGAAAGAACGAGGTAAGTCAATTTTTATGGTTCTGAGCACTATGGGACTTAACTTCTGAGGTCGTCAGTCCCCTAGAAGTTAGAACTACTTAAACCTAACTAACCTAAGGACATCACACACATCCATGCCCGAGGCAGGATTCGAACCTGCGACCGTAGCGGTCGCGCGGTTCGAAACTGTAGCGCCTAGAACCGCTCATCCACCCTGGATGGCTCAATATTTATGCAACTCCAGAAAAAGCGATTTTATTATTTGAAATGGGATTAATTCAATATATAAGAATAGACAATACATTTTATTTCGTAAGTTAAACGTCTTGGATGCATAGAATGTGGAAATGACATTACTGGAATCCGAAATGTTCCTAGATAGAATTAATTTCCCAAAAAGCAATCAAACGTCACTCTGTAACGGGAAAGAAACAGGTACGTCATGCGAAACAGACGCAATAATTCCCTAGTAATCACTACTGAACAAATTCCTAGCTGTGATATTAAAGCGAAAGTTCTCCTAAAACGTATATGTAGCTGTGGGGTAGCTGACAAAAGAACTTCACAGCACCAGGATGGAAAAACTTTTAATCAGGCTTCGGAAATCTTTATATTTTAGCCTGGAAATTGAAAGGAGATCTAGAACAAAGAATGGAATTGAGTTAGATTACAGTGAAAGAAGAGATTACTGCAAAGCTGTTACGCACTAGACAAATAAGGAATTCTCGAGTTAAACTTATGATTACAAGGAGGTGTGAGCAGTCCAAGCAGCCCACACGTTAGCTGACATTGTCATGTTGTCCTTATGTTGTCAGTTTGCATTCCTCCATGATAAGTCGTCCGATATTTCAGCATAAGGCAGTGGCAGGATTTAGATGATACTCTCTTAATAGGATGAGTTTAGCAAGGGCATTTTAGAGCCTTCGAGTCCAATACTGTCTTCCATGTCTCGATTAACACTAAGTACGCTCAAAGCGGATGGCTTACATCTGAACGCTTCCATCATGTCTTTGAAATATGCACGTGTTTCTATTAGTTCAGAGCATTTGCGTTCCATAATCCAGCATTTTTATTTTATCGCTCTCTAAGTACGAATGGCCGTACATAGGGAATTATTTGATCGAGATTTACGTAATGAATAAAGAGGAAGGCGATGAAATTTTTATTTTGACCACCAGCAGAATCACAAAATATGCAGGTTGTCCCAAGAGAAATGGTCAGCATTCTGGAATACTACTGGAATGAGCATTCGAAGCAAAAATGTCCAGCAAACATGGGCCCTGAAATGCATACCTTACGAACTACGAGCACTTGTTCATCGCCGCTACTGTGAAAAATCTCTGTTCTACATGAAAAGTGTCCATACCTCTCAAGGTACGCATTTTAGAGCCCATGTTTACTAGACGATATCTTTCTTATTTTGGTCCAAACTTTTTTCCTCTCAAAATTTTGAAAGCAAAGAGCTCTCAGTACAAAAGATTTGTTTCACAGCATCGAAGATAAAGAAGTGCCTATACCTCTTAAAGGCTGTGTTTAGAGACAACGTTTAACAGACTTTTTCGCTCCGAATGATCGTTTCTGTCATATCCCTGATTATTACCGACCTTCCTCCTGGGACACCCTGTATAGCTCTTCAGTGTCCTCATCGAAGGCTTGAGTGATGAGATAAAAAGGAATAAAGCCACTTCATTTGCACTCTGTTTCACAATGCATTCAATATGCATATTGCAGAAATACATCGAAAGTTGCCGCTTAAGGCAAACGTCATTGGTTACTGTATTTGCCAGGGATACATTTTTTGAGAAGTCTATGGAGATAGACATTTTATTTTTGTTTGCCCTTGCCACCAATTTAGAGGAGGGTGAGGGGGGAAGGAGCGATTGCTTCAGGATTCTATTCACTCTGCCCTTTCGTTGCTGAATAATCCTCTACTGACTTGCCTGCTTCTTTCTCCTAACAAATTGACTTACCTGGTTCCTTCCCCTTACAGGAAAACTTTGAATGCTAATATATCTGGATTCACTTGATTTTTCTCCCAGTTTTAGCCTCTTAACAGATGCTTATGACCGGTCTGAATCGAGCTGTAGGAACAACTCACTTTCGAAAAAAAAGTTACTTACCTGGTTTTTTCCCTGACCCTTCAATTTAAGCACATCTTGTCTACACTTACACAGTGCAAATTATCTCTTAGGAAGGCATCAAGCGAACTTTTATCTGCTTTTTTAAACACATATATTTTGCGTTTATATTTGGTGAGTTTGTATGTTACAGTAATCAGTCTCCCTACAGTGAGCTTGTGATCATTATTCCTTTTTCTCTTATTCCTATTGCCCCCTACTACGTCAGGATTATTTGTTGCTAAGAGGTCAAGTACGTTTACGCAACTAATTACACTTCTAGTGGTCTCCAGAAGCAACTGTTCAAAATAATTTTCGGAGATAGCATTTATTACGATTTCGGACTGTTCTTATGACTACGACCGACTTTAAAATCTACTTTTGCCAGCCTGTTGAGGGTAGATCGAAGTCATCACCAGCTATAACTGTGTGAGAGGGGGTACCTATGTCAAAGGAGATTCAAATCTTCTTTTAACTGTTGAGCAACTGTATCATCTGGGACTGGAGGTCGGTAAAAGGAAATAGTTATTAACTTATTTGTCAAGTATAACCGTTATCCACACTAACTCAAAAGAACTATCTACTTCAATTTTGCTAAGACATAGAATACTTCTAAGAGCAACAAACATATCACTACCAACTGCATTTAACCTACCGTTAGGTCCTCTGAAAAATTTCGGCTGAACTTATCTCCAGCTATAACCAGCTTTCAGTGCCTATAACGATTTGTGATTCAGTGATTTATATTAGCACCTGGAGGTCTGGTTCTTTACGAACACAGCTACGACATTTTACTACTATAATATCTATGATTCCTAGGTCTACCTTTGCTCTCTGTCTGACCTGCACCCTTTGAGACTGAAGCCCTCTTTTCCGTGACCCTCTCACCCAAAAAACCGCCCAATCCATTCCTCACAACCCCCTCTACCTGTGTAGATGCCTAACATGTGCAGTGGACCCTTGACTTATTTAGTGGGACTGGATACCCAACCACCCTGCACCGCAAGTCGAGGAATTTGCAGCTTACACAGTCACAGAACCCTCTGAGCCTCTAATTCAGATCCTCTCCATGGAAGGTCCACAATTGATCATGTCGATGATGCTAAAGATGGTGAGGGCTGCAAGACTGGCTGACTTTTCCAATTCAGATAGCCACCCAAAACCAGATTTCTACTGATACAAAATGATGCATATTGTTAGTACCAATATGAGCCACCATCAGCATCTGGTTGCACCCTATGCTCATCATGGCATCTGGAAGGACTCGTTCTCCATCTAGAATGACTCTCCCTGGCATGTACACAAAGTGGACACTGGATGTCTCCCCCTCCTCGGCAGCTATGTCCTTAGGGGCCAATTACATGCTTAACATTGGAGCTCCCAGCTACGAGTAATCCTCTCTGACTGCTCAGATCATGCAGACTGAGAGGCTTCCTCAGAAACAGCATCTGGCTCAGAATATTTATCAGTCACAGACAGCGTCTGAAACCTATTTGTCAGGAGCACTAGCAGGCCTTTCGATTCCCCCCTCCCCTCCCCCAGAAAGTATTTCACTGTCTGCTGCACCATGGAACGATATCCAATTCGACCTTGAGTGAGGGGTCACCTCAGGTAGTGGACCTCACGGTAATGGACCGATAGGGGTACACAGGGGACAAGGTTAATGTCACCCAGATCCCCATGCCTGGTCCTCCAAAGTGATGCCCAATGGCAACAGCCGCGATCTGCGTGACCGAAGCCAACACCGCCTGGAGCTGTGAGCATAGGGTCATCAACTCAGCCTGTATCTGAAAACAGCAGTCACAGTCCCTATCCATACCAAAGACGGCGGAACTCTATACTACAAAGTTGTTAAAATGCAAGACTGTGTCTAGTAAGTGCACATACATGCAAGAAATCTCACAATTAAACTACTATGCACATGGGTAATTGAAAATAAGTCGCTCCTGTTTCACAAACGAACACTGTGTTTGCCTGTGTTGCTGCAGGAACAGAATCTGTCGCCTTATATTCAAGTAATTTTTTCCAGTACTAGGCTTCACGCTGATCAGTTTAATACCCCATTTGGCCACTTCTTTCTCTTCATTTGGCTATGAAAATTCGGAGAGTAATCTATTGTGTAGTTTGTAGGGAGTCCTGTTTTCAATCTGCTCTAGGATTTGACAAACAAATAGCAAGTTCGCATGGAAAGGGAGATAATTTCTGATTTCAGTTTATTATATACTAGTGACTGGCCCTGGCTTCAACAAAATATCTACGGTCAGACGACTTGTCTGTCGTTGCAGTAATATAGTACATGCCTTATGAGTCAGTTTATCTATTAATAGAAACCATATCAAAATTACAGTAGTTCCTGAGATTAACCTTCACATAAAAAAGCACCCCCTCTTCAGGCCACAAGTGGCCCATCGGGACCATCCGACCTCCGTGTCATCCTCAGCTGAGGATGCGGATAGGAGGGGTGTGTGGTCAGCACACCGCTCTCCCGCTCGTTATGACGGTTTTCTTTGACCGGAGCCGCTACTTTTCGGTCGAGTAGCTCCTCTGTTGGCATCACGAGGCTCAGTGCACCCCAAAAAATGGCGACAGCGCATGGCGGCCTGGATGGTCACCCATCCGAGTGCCGGTCACGCCCGACAACGCTTAACTTCGGTGATCTTATGGGAACCGGTGTAACCACTGTAGCAAGGCCGTTGCCAGCCTTCACATACAGACAGAAATACGTGGGGGAGAAGTTGAACTTATAATACGTATAAATATTACTTTACTTCATTTTTGCAGGTAAGAATGAAGAAGGGGCATGAAATGTTTGCAGCAGTAACAAAACTTTAATGCTGTAATTACCTATGGTAAGGTTCGCATTGTTCGCGGTGCACATTGTACGTCCAGGAATCATTTAGACGTGCATAGTTCAGATTCTTGTTAGAAAATGAAAGAGTAAAGATAATGTTAATGACAGGAAGAAGGAATGAAATAACATGAAATGGTAATATCTTCGATAGAATTCTTATACGTAGGAAAAAAGATCGAACACAATCGGCTAAGCTTGGGAGATAAAAAGAACAGACGTGTACAAGAAAAACGTTTTGCACTGAAACAAAGATAGTGAAATCAGATGCTATAATCGTGAAAATAATTCTATAAACTGTATCTGAGGACTTGAATTGTAAATAATCGTAAAAGAAATAACTGTATGTGCATCAAATGAAGAAGAGTAAGTTAGAATATGTGAATTAGGAAAGCTGTGCAATAGTGGTACGCGAAGCTGAGGTAGGTTAATGATCACTGGAATATTTAATAACACTGCTGTGGCCTTCAGTAGTTGCTCAGAACTACTTACGTCACCGATATCGATCTCATTGTACGTCGCTAGCTAGAGTCTTTGGTCGAGGCGTGTGTTGGTTTGCCGGGCGCGGGACAGGCAGTTGGCTGCAGGGCACGTGGCTGGTAAGCTGTTGTTATTTTTGGGGGAATCTGACTGTCCGGTGTGGGCTTCGAGAAGCCGCGAATGATTAAATCCGTCGGGGGCAAGCCTTGCCAGCTCGCATAAGGATTGGTAGCGGCGAGATGCGGGAAGGGCAGCAGACGTCGCGTGCAACTTTCTTTTTTTTTTTTTGCATTCCAATCCATTATGGGGAGAGCCGGGCGCACTGATGGCCTAATGCCGTTTTGACGCCTTAGCCTACCTTATTTGATTCTGTTTGGACTCTCTTTATTTCTGCATTGGGTGGATTTCTTACGTACTATTCTTACCCGCTATTCCTATTGTATTCTATTGATTTCAATTTCTTTCCTGTTGTATTCTACTGTCTGGTAGCCTTTTTTTTTTTTATTACAGACTTATCTTACAGACTTAGTTCAGCCGTAATTTTTCCCGAGGGAATGCAGCTTTACTGTATAGTTAAATGATGATGGCGTCCTCTTGGGTAAAATATTCCGGAGGTAAAATAGTCCCCCATTCGAATCTCCAGGTGGGGACTACTCAAGAGGATGTCATTACCAGGAGAAAGAAAATTGGCGTTCTACGGATCGTAGCGTGGAATGTCAGATCCCTTAATCGGGATGGTAGGTTAGAAAATTTAAAAAGGAAATGGATAGGTTAAAGTTAGATATAGTAGGAATTAGTGAAGTTCGGTGGCAGGAGGAACAAGACTTCTGGTCAGGTGACTACAGGGTTATAAACACAAAATCAAATAGGGGTAATGCAGGAGTAGGATTAATAATGAATAGGAAAATAGGAATGCGGGTAAGCTACTACAAACAACATAGTGAACGCATAATTATAGCCAAGATAGATACGAAGCCCACGCCTACGACAGTAGTACAAGTTTATATGCCGACTAGCTCTGCAGATGACGAAGAAATTAAAGGAATGTATGATGAAATAAAAGAAATTATTCAGATAGTGAAGGGAGACGAAAATTTAATAGTTATGGGTGACTGGAATTCGTCAGTACGAAAAGGGAGAGAAGGAAACGAAGTAGGTGAATATGGATTGGGGCTAAGAAATGAAAGAGGAAGCCGCCTGGTAGAATTCTGCACAGAGCACAACTTAATCATAGCTAACACTTGGTTCAATAATCATGAAAGAAGGCTGTATACATCGAAGAAGCCTGGAGATACTGATAGGTTTCAGATAGATTATATAATGGTAAGACAGAGATTTAGGAACCAGGTTTTAAATTGTAAGACATTTCCAGGGGAAGATGTGGATTCTGACCACAATCTGTTGGTTATGAACTGTAGAGTAAAACTGAAGAAACTACAAAAAGGAGGGGAATTTAAGGAGATGGGACCTGGATAAACTGACTAAACCAGAGGTTGCACAGAGTTTCACGCAGGGCATGAGGGAACAATTGACAGGAATGGGGAAAAGAAATACAGTAGAAGAAGAATGGGTAGCTTTGAGGGATGAAGTAGTGAAGGCAGCAGAGGATCGAGTAAGTAAAAAGACGAGGGCTAGAAGAAATCCTTGGGTAACAGAAGAAATATTGAATTTCATTGATGAAAGGAGAAAATATAAAAATGCAGTAAATGAACCAGGCAAAAAGGAATACAAGGGTCTCAAAAATGAGATCGACAGGAAGTGCAAATGGCTAAGCAGGGATGGCTAGAGGACAAATGTAAAGATGTGGAGGCTTATCTCACTAGGGGTAAGATAGACACTGCCTACAGGAAAATTAAAGAGGCCTTTGGAGGAAAGGGAACCACTTGTATGAATGTCAAGAGCGCAGATGGAAACCCAGTTCTAAGCAAAGAAGGGAAAGCAGAAAGGTGGAAGGAGTATATAGAGGGTCTATACAATGGCGATGTACTTGAGGACAATATTATAGAAATGGAAGAGGATGTAGATGAAGATGTTATGGGAGCACTGAAAGACCTGAGTCGAAACAAGGCCCCGGGAGTAGACAACATTTCATTAGAACTACTGACAGCCTTGGGAGAGCCAGTCCTGCAAAACTCTACAATCTGGTGAGCAAGATGTATGAGACAGGCGAAATACCCTCAGACTTCAAAAAGAATATAATAATTCCAATCCCAAAGAAAGCAGGTGTGGACAGATGTGAAAATTGCCGAACTATCAGTTTAATAAGTTACGGCTGCAAAATACTAACGCGAATTCTTTACACACGAATGGAAAAACTAGTAGAAGCCAACCTCGGGGAAGATCAGCTTGGATTCCGTAGAAATATCGGAACACGTGAGGCAATACTGACCCTACGACTTATCTTAGAAAATAGATTAAGGAAAGGCAAACCTACGTTTCTAGCATTTGTAGACTTACAGAAAGCTTTTGACAATGTTGACTGGAATCCTCACTTTCAAATTCTGAAGGTGGGAGGGGTAAAATACAGGGAGCGAAAAGCTATTTACAATTTGTACAGAAACCAGATGGCAGTTATAAGAGTCGAGGGACATGAAAGGAAAGCAGTGGTTGGGAAGGGAGTGAGGAAGGGTTGTAGCTTATCCCCGATGTTATTCAATCTCTATATTGAGCAAGCAGTGAAGGAAACAAAAGAAAAATTCAGAGTAGGTATTCAAATCCATGGAGAAGAAATAAAATCTTTGAGGTTCGCCGATGACATTGTAATTCTGTCAGAGACAGCAAAGGACTTGGAACAGCAGCTGAACGGAATGGACAGTGTCTTGAAAGGAGGGTATAAGATGAACATCAACAAAAGCAAAACGAGGATAATGGAGTGTAGTCGAATTAAGTCGGGTGATGCTGAGGGAATTAGATTAGGAAATGATACACTTAAAGTAGGAAAGGAGTTTTGTTATTTGGGGAGCAAAATAACTTATGATGGTCGAAGTAGAGAGGATATAAAATGTAGACTGGCAATGGCAAGGAAAGCGTTTCTGAAGAAGAGAAATTTGTTAACATCGAATATAGATTTATGTATCAGGAAGTCGTTTCTGAAAGTATTTGTTTGGAGTGTAGCCATGTATGGAAGTGAAACATGGACGATAACTAGTTTGGACAAGAAGAGAATAGAAGCTTTCGAAATGTGGTGCTACAGAAGAATACTGAAGATAAGGTGGATAGAGCACGTAACTAATGAGGAGGTATTGAATAGGATTGGGGAGAAGAGAAGTTTGTGGCACAACTTGACTAGAAGAAGGGATCGGTTGGTAGGACATGTTCTGAGGCATCAAGGGATCACCAATTTGGTATTGGAGGGCAGCGTGGAGGGTAAAAATCGTAGAGGGAGACCAAGAGATGAATACACCAAACAGATACAGAAGGATGTAGGTTGCAGTAGGTACTGGGAGATGAAGAAGCTTACACAGGATAGGGTAGCATGGAGAGCTGCATCAAACCAGTCTCAGGACTGAAGACCACAACAACAACAACAACAACAACAATGATAGTATAGTCGTTAAGCAATAAAGTGTATTCTACGAAACAACAAACAACGAAATATGTGGGTCCATCTTTCATGCTTTTTCCTCAAAGCTTACCCAACCCTAGTTGTGAGGTATCATGTTGGTAAGAGAAGTTTCCTCCTGCCTGTACACCAATAAAGCTGTATGCTGACATTTACTGCTGGGAGTTTTTTGGATTATAGCTGACTCAGCGCCACTGCTGATGGATATTTATAGCTGAAATCTGGATATGCAAAAGTAACAAAAAACCAATGGGATTGCAACTGCTTGCTGTATTCCTATCATTTTTTTGAAAAGATGAGTTTTGAAAGTTTGCGGTCTATATAAACTGCCTCCGTATAGTTCTGAATTTCGCCACGTTTTAGCACCAAAGCGATTTTCTAAGTCTAGTGACATATTCTCATAAAATATGTCATTAGTACTGTAACGTTTTATAAGCTGCACACAGACATTAGCTAAGACTTGCATTTCAAACAGTCACACACGCTCATAGGTGAAATAACAGACATCTCCCGGAAAAAAAAAATATTTTAATAAATTGTGTCAGCGATTAAGAAATGGAAGGAGCTTTATTACGAATCCCATTGCGTTTAGGTTGCCGCAAATAACTTGCAATAAAGGCAGATACGATATTTAGTAAGTCCAAGTCGGTTTCCTGCTTCAAACCTGAAAGGCTAAAAAATTCGTGCACTGTTACTAAACAGGACAGCTAGAACCAGGGTATCTCGTGTTGTGGTTTTATGTGGCGTGTTCAAAGGTTTCGCTTGTTGAACTAATCTCCTTGATTTTTTCCCTTTTTGTGTTGGTAAATACTTTTGAAACATATATATACAATGCTATCCATGTTCTTTTTCTATTCCTTGAGCCTTTGTCCCTGGTTGGGTTTGCTTAGTTTAAAGGGTGGGCAGATGCCATTCTTGTCGCCACACATTTATCCCCCGGGACAGTATGTATGTACCCCAACGTTCATGTGAAAACGGAGAGAAGCTTTCTAACGTCAGCGAGTCGTTTAACTGAGACGGGACTAGGATACCAACGTGGTATTTACCTAGTGGGAGTGGGAAAGCACCTAAAGACCATATCCAGGTTGACCGGCACACCTCCCCGTCCCTGCATCGATTCTTTAATACGCACACCTAGCCTGGAGGGTTCTGTCCACTTTTAGCCATATCGGATATTTAGTCTCATGTCAGTCGTCAGAAAGATTATACGCGTTATGCTAAAACAGACGATAATTTATTTTGTATAAAGTACATCACAGAACTGTAAGTAGGCTGTTTAGGTTTTTCTATTGGTAACGCCGCCGCCACGTAGCGCTCTGTATGAAAATCACTGGCTGTGCCGTGTGCAGTCTGTGGCTGGTTGGCATTGTTGTAATACTCGTCATTGTAGTGTTGGGCAGCGGCAGCTGGATGCTAACAGCGCGTAGCGTTGCGCAGTTGGAGGTGAGCCGCCAGCAGTGGTGGACGTGGGGAGAGAGATGGTGGAGTTTTGAAATTCGTAAGAATTGGTGTCATGAACTGATATATATATTATGACTATAAAGGTAAATACATTGTTTGTTCTCTATTAAAATCTTTCATTTGCTAACTGTGCCTATCTGTAGTTAGTGACTTCCGTAGTTTGAATCTTTTAGTTAGCTGGCAGAAGTGGCGCTCCCTGTATTGCAGTAGTTTGAGTAACGAAGATTTTTGTGAGGTAAGTGATTTGTGAAACATATAGGTTAGTGTTAGTGAGGGCCATTCTTTCGCAGGTATTTTTGAAAGTCAGATTGCGTTGCGCTAAAAACTATTGTGTGTCAGTTTAAGCACAGTTATGTATAATCGTTCAAAGAGGACGTTTCACATAGACCAGTCTTGTATACATGTTCTAAGGGGACGTTTCAGAACGTTTGCTATAAGAAAAGTGTAAAACGTAACAAATGTTTTAGGAACGTTTAATATTGCTTCTGGTGTTCTTTCTGTAAGTAAAACAAGGGTTTACGAGTGGTGCAAGCGTTTCGAAAAAGGCCGTGCAGACTCTGGATTCGACGAACGCCCTAGACTCCCCAGAATTTCATCAACCAACGAAATCGTAGAAGAAGCGAAACAAATGATAATGAACGAACGCCGAAGAACGATCAGAGACGTAGCTGATGACTTTGGCATATCGTCTTGTTCATACCATGAAATTTGGGTATGAACACATGTGACAGTAAAATTTGTTCAAGAATTGGTGAAATTGGAATGAAAACAGCGACGGATGCAAGTTGGTCATGAGTCGCTACATGAAGTGACCAACGATGGAGTACTACTGAAACATTTCATAACAGATGATAAAACATGAACTTACAGATACGTCGAAATTAATGCTCAACCGTATCAGTGGAAGCATCCTGGATCGCCAAGATAGAAAAAAAGGGCGTCAAGTGCTGTCAGGTGTGGTTATGTTACCTGTAATTTGACGGCCTAGAACACGAAGAGGTCTTGCCACAAACGCTAACAATCAATAAGGAGTACTGATTATAAGTTCATCGAAGTTTCCTTTAGCAATCCGAAAAGAAGGTCCGAATTTGTGACGAAACTTTGCAAGGCTTTTCTTCCGCGAAAGTACATCTACTAACACTTAGTTGTTTGTTTGTGAATTTTTGGCCAAAAATGATAGCCCAGTCTCCATATTAGCCAGAAATGGTCGAGTGAGAGTTCTTCCTATCTCCAAAAATAAAGACCTTAAACGGCCCTCATGTTACAAACGTAGATGAGATTAAAACGCATCGCTGAGAGAGTTAAAAGATATCCCCGAAAATAGAGTTCCAGAAATGTCTCGGGGATTGGAAAATGCACTGATGTGGGAGTATAATATCTAATGGGGACTATTTTAGATGGGGGTAACACTGATGTTCACGAATAAGTAAAATTTTCTTCCGAAAACCAAGAACTGCTATCATCTTTTGGAACACACTTCGTACTTCTATTGCGGCCTAATCTCTCTCCACTTTCTCACATAATCCCTAGGCGAGATATACGTTGGTAGCAACATAACGATCGGAAAGTCTGTTTCGAATACAGTTTCTCTGAACTTACGCAACAGGGTTTCGCGAGAACTACTAGTGCTTCTTCCAAAGTTACCCGATTATGTTCCCGGAGCATTTCTATCACACTTTCGTATGGGCTGTACCGACCTTTTACGATCGTAGCAGCTGATTTCGATTGATGAGTGTAGTTTTGATTATATGATAAGGGCTTCAAACACAGGAACAATATTCTAGAATGGGTCGCACTAGCGTCTTTTATGCGATTTCCGTTACAGATGCATTATACTTTCTCAGAACACTGCCCACAAATTCATGTCTTCCTTTCGCTTGCTTCATATTCATCTTACGTGATCGATCCATTTCATATCGCTTCTTAGTATTACGCTTGAACAGCTTCAAGAAGTAAGTTACGCTTTTTTACGGCTGGCTAAGTAACAATGTATATATTCCTACATAAAGATAATGTCCTGATTGTCTAACTCATCAAAGCTCAGCCAAACCCGCTAAGGATAGAGACTTGAAATTTGGAGAGGGTGTTGATCTTATACTGTAGGCGTTGTTTAAAGAATTTCTCCAAATTTCAATGCAAATGGGGTGAAATAGAGGATGAAAGTCTTTTTGAAAATATGTCGTTATTACCGCAACTTCTAACCTAGAAATACAAAAATTGGTATTTGGTTTCTCAGCGAGAAAAAGAAAAGTACGTGTTTAAGCACTTTTGGAAATTCAGCTACTAATGGAGTGAAATATTAGGTGAAAGCTTCTTTTTTAAAAAATAAATCGTTATTAAAGAACTAGTAAAGCATTTTTAAAGCTACATATATGAGAACTGGTATTTGATTTCTCAGATATAAATAAAAAAAATTACGTGTTTCAGTGTTTTACGAAATTCAACCTTTAGGGGGGTGAAATAGGGGATGGAAATTTTTGAGAAACTGTTTCGTTATAAAAAGTATTTTAATATTAAATCTATGAAAACTGGTATTCGATTTCTCAGTTAGGTATTATTTTAATATTAAATCTATGATAACTGGTATTTGATTTCTCAATTAGGTGTAAGGAAATATGCGTTAAGGGACGAAAGTTTGTATGAAGGCATCGCCGCAAGAATTCAATGACTTAATTAACAAAATCCTCGGACTCCAGCTATCAGAATCGCTTTTGTTCAGAAGTACACTCGGAAAAGACCATGCTACTGTGGCATTAATTAGCATGAAAAGTTTAAATGGTCAGGTTACCTTCCATTCAGAAAGCTGTTGCACACAGCGACTGTTATTTATCTTGTAAATAATAGATTTTAACTATCACTCGCTTTTTTTAAATTTTATTGGCATTTCTAGATTTCAGCTAGGAACTAGCCATTCTCAATGCACTATCATTTTTTATCAATGCATCTAATGCCTGTTGGTCGAACTTCAGCCACAATTCAATGAACTGTGGGTGAAGCCCGACCAATGGGCTTTACATGACTTGATCAAAAATGATTTAAAAAGGACGACTGATAGCTGAAATCTATTATTTACAAGTTTCAGTGGTGTTGAACTTGTCAACAACATAAAAATTTGATTAAAGAAAAACAAAAACAAAATCTGTGCAGACCGTACTGTCTACGTGAGCGAAGCAGCTGGTGGTGAGCTTGTCACAAACACAGGATGAACGTTAGTAGAACTGACAAACTGCAGGGGCGGATTCCTGACTATAAACAGAGGAAAAAAAGGTCCTATGAACATGGGTCCGGAAGTGGACAATGTGCATGCAACGACAACAAATCGTCCCGGAAGACAGTTCAGACCTGTATCACATCCACGTCACAACAGATGTTCAAAGTGGCCTCCATGGGATTGTAGATGACAGGGATAGAAGTTGTTGTCATGCAGGATACACATAATCCTACTTTGCCGTATACCATGTTGGCGGACCACTTGCCTGGAGCTTGTACTAGGGTTCGTCTCAATATCCTGTAGAATCCGGTCCTCCTAATCTGGTGTATGCGTATTCCGCCACCTCCCTGCGTGTTAGTCTGTTTGAAAGGGCCCATGATCCACAAACGTCCAAAAAGGGCTTGAAGTATTGTGTGATGTGGTTGGTGTCTGTGAGTGTACTTGTTTTGGGATAGCCGTGCTACCTCTCGACGTTTTCTACCTCCTTGGCCGTACATAAACACCACCTCGACTTGTTCCCGAAATGATTACCGGATCTTTCTGCAGCCTACAGTACGCTGCGTCAATCACACAGTCTGCAAAACACAAGGAACACACGGCATGTGGTCAGAGGAGCTGTCATTCGTTATCACTATCTACAGGGTCAACGATGCATTTCAGGACACATGCTCACATGACCCTTTTTCCTCCATTTGCAGTCAAGAATCCATCCTTGCAGTTTGTCTGCTGTATTAATATTCACCCTGTCTTAAGGTGATGAAAGAGAAGGATGACAATCCGTTTATCAAACTATGCAAAATTTTATATACTGAACTGTGTTGTGATACAGATTCAAATTCCAGCTGCAGCCTTTATAATGATCAGATCTAGAATCGACATTTGAAGAGTTGCTTGGAAGTATCAAACACCTAAAAAATGGCAAGGAAACTGAGAATGACGTAATTCTAACACAGACTGAAATATGGAGGAGAGACCCTGCGTAGATTATTGTACCCATCTGGTACGGTAATCTGGAATGCTGAGACCATACCAAAAGAGCGTAAAAAATCGTTAATAATCCCGATACATGAAAAAGGAGACAGGGGGACTTCTGGAACTGCTGTATTTTACGGACTGTAAGACGCACTTTTTTCTTCTAAAATTCAGGTGCGAATTATACTCGAACTTAACATAAAAATGTCCATTGTTTGATTTAACATTCCCGCCAGTCTTAAAAATGGCCATATATTCGATGCCGCGGGAAACCTATCTCTATCTGGCAACACTGGATTCTACAGGCAGTAGCACTGCACCGATATAACGAAAATGATTCCCGGGGATTCACAAGCTTGCCAACACGTCTCCCTCCCGCCGCGCCATCACAAACCCAGAACACTGTCTAGCCTATGATGCGTCATTGCAGTCTATGGTGCCAGTGAACTTGAACTGAAAGTGATTTGTGTTACCGTAACAGTACAATTTGCTTTGAAGCTAGATTCGTAATGGAAGAGAATAAAACATGTTCATACGATGTAGTCAGGGAAATACAAAGCTTGCTCTTATTCCAGGAGAACTTACGTCACAATTTCAACTTCTTGATGTCTCGATAAATAAACCATTTAAGGTGCATATGAGATATGAGAGATGAAGAGAACAAATGGATGATGGATGAAACCCAACATGAATTCACGCCATAGGGGACTTTAAAACGACCTACAATTTAATAAGTCTGTCAGTGGATAGAACGGTCGTGGTCTAGAGTGAGAGAAGTCATTATCGTTAAATCTTTCAAGAAGTGCGGCCGACGTTCATTCTCGATGGCAGTGAAGAATATCTATGTGATCAAAAGTATCCGGACACCCCCCCCCCCCAAAAAAAAAACATACGTTTCTCATATTAGGTGCATTGTGCTGCCACCTAATGCAGGTACTCCATATTAGCGACCTTAGCCATTAGACATTGTGAGAGAGCAGAATGGGGCCAGGTGATTGGGTGCCACTTGTCTCATACGTCTGTACGTGGGATTTCCACACTCCTAAACATCCCTAGGTCCGCCGTTTCCGATGTGATAGTGAAGTGGAAACGCGAAGGGACACGAACAGCACAAAAGCGTACCGGCCCTCCTCGTCTGTTGACTGACAAACACCGCCGAAAGTTGAAGAGGATCGTAATGTGTAATAGGCTCACATCTAACTAGACCATCACATAGGAATTCCAAACAGCATCAGGAATCACTGCAAGTATTATGACAGTTCGGCGGGAGGTGAGAAAAACTTGGATTTCATGGCCGAGCGGCTGCTCATAAGCCACACATCACACTGGTAAATGCCAAACGACGCCTCGCTTGGTGTAAGGAGCGTAAACATTGGACGATTGAACAGTGAAAAATCGTTGTGTGGAGTGACGAATCACGGTAAACAATGTGGCGATCCGATGGCAGGGTGCGGGTATGGCGAATGCCCGGTGAACGTCATCTGCCTCCGTGTGTAGTGCCGGCAGTAAAATTCGGAGACGGTGGTGTTATGGTGTGATAGTGTTTATGATGGATGGGACTTGCACCCCTTGTTGTTTTCCGTGGCACTATCACAGTACAGGCCTACACTGATCATTTAAGCACCTTCTGGCTTCCCCCTCTTGAAGAGCGTATCGGGGATGGCGATTGCATCTTTCCACACGATCGAGCACCTGTTCATAATGCATGGCCTATGGAGGAGTGGTTAAACGACAATATTATCCCTATAATGGACTGGCCTGCACAGAGTCCTGACCTTAATCCTACAGAACACCTTTGGGGTGTTTGGGAACGCCGACTTCGTCCCAGGCCTCACCGACCGACATCGATACCTCTGCTCAGTGCAGCACTCCGTGATGAATGGGCTGCCATTCCCCGAGAAACCTTCCAGCACCTGGTTGAACGTATGCCTGCGAGAGTGGAAGCTGTCATCAAGGCTAAGGGTGGACCAACACCATATTGAATTCCGGCATTACAGATGGAGGGTGGCTACGAACTTGTAAGTCATTTTCAGCCAGGTGTCCGGATACTTTTGATCAAACAGTGTGTGAAGAGGACAACGATGACGACGAAGACGAACAAGAAGTTCGGACCACGATTTTCAGGGATTTTACAGGTTAGTTAAAAATTGCTTAAAAATTAAGGTGCATCTTACAGTCGATAGCGTGTTACAGCTCGTAAAATACGGTGTAGGGGAATATTACAAACTATCACACCTTATAAGATTTTATCTTGCTAATTACTAAACCGCCTGAAACCATACGTGGAGTATATAATCGATGATTGTCAGAATGGCCTTTCTGGTAGCTCATTACTCCGTTCACAAGCAAGTCCTGTGGGATGTAATCACGCACTTGCAATTTCCAATTAAACTTCTAAATCTTTGTAAAATGTGCATGGATGATAAGATAAGCAGGGTTGCTATACAGAATGGCATCCGACCACTTTAAAAATAAAACTAGACTAACTCAGCCAGATACTCTGTCCTCTCCTCTCTTTAACGCAGTTTTGGACAGAGTTGCAAGGAAACTCAAAGTAACACCTCCTGGGTCCTCCAAAGATATGAAGTCTAAGTTTTAGCCTATTCAGATAACACAGCGTTCCCTGGAAAAAATAAGTAGGGATTGGACAGTTTTGTATGGAACTCGTAGAACAAGCATCAAAACTTGGCCTAAAAGTAAATGATCAGAAGAGAAAATACATGATAGTTCAAAGATGTAGAGATGAACAAGACCACCAGTTGCACTTGATAATAGACAAAATAAATTCGAAAACGTTGAACAGTTCAGATATCTGGGTGCGATCATAGACGGAGAAAATCAGAGACAAATAGAAGTGAAAATGAGACTGCAAAATGCTAACAGAGCCCAGTACTGGGGTCCAAACTACATAAAAAAGTTAAAATGAAGCTCCATCACACATTCATCACACCAGTCCTAACGTAGGGAGCAAAAGCATGGCGTCTAACTACAATAGAAAAACACCAGTCACAAGTATTTGAAAAACGTTTACAGAAAAAATCATGGTTTCATACTATGACAATTAATCCCACATCTTGAAGAGAAGACACAACCCGAAAATCCACTTACTATCATAACGAGCACGAGTAGAGAACATAATAAATTACAAAAGACTTCAATGAGCGGGCCACCTGATGAGAATGAAATAGCGTCAAAAGGTTTCAAGACTTCATGGAGAGGTCATATGGTAAGAGGCCAAAGGGGAAACCCAAGAGCGCGTGGATCAATGAAATTAAAACAACATGCAACACGGTGGGCGTACATAATCGACAGTAACTAGCACAAGCCAGAAGCAGGAGGTAACATCGGGGATTGTCCACCTTTATGGAGCTTCGAGTCCCTTAGAAGACAAGAAGAAGAAAATAAGAAGGCCGAGTAATTTTTGTTCAATGCTACACTACTTTTCAAAGCGACATTTTTTCCACGTAGTCACCAAGTGTCTGTAAACAGCGGTCAGAACGTTATACCAATCGTTCAATTGCTCAACCATAGAACCATACTCCTTGGTCGCGGTGCCTATCGAGAACAGCTGTGTGAACGTCCTCATCGTTGGTAAAGCACTCCCTCCCCTCCCCCTCTCCCCCTCCCCCCTCCAGACGTTCTTACAGCTGGCCGAGAAGACGGAAATCGCATGGTGCACGATCTGAACTTCCCGATCACCATTACCCACGTCTTTCTGATCTTCGTCAAATTGCTGGCATCATTTCACTACTACTGGAACGGCACTGCATTTGGTCCTACAGTCGCCAGAATTTCTCGGTGAAATTGCGTCCCCGCCGGGGTCAGGGATTTTCTAAGCCTCGTGATGACTGGGTGTTGTGTGCTGTCCTTAGGTTACTTAGGTTCGAGTGGTTCTAAGTTCTAGGGGACTGATGACCATAGATGTTAAGTCCCATAGTGCTCAGAGCCATTTTGAATGTGCGTCCAAGTTCGACGTTTTATCCACAAGAATCGTACTGTCCAGCGTACTTTAAATTTGGAGTACGCTTCCGTAGCATTTCATTCTGACACCAGTTTCCCGTACCGCAGCAGACCTGTTTCTGTAGAGAAGCAAAAACATTTTCTCCCTTCCGACAATTCATCACTTTTGTTGCGCAACGATCTTAGTTTCAGATGACGTGTGTAAATTATTTTTCAAGTCCCCAAGTACAATGTGACATGCTCAAGATACACTGAAGAGCCAAAGAGACTTTTACACCTGCCCAGTATCGTGTAGGACTACCGGGACCATGCAGAGGTGCCGCAACTCGACATTGCATGGATTCGATTAACGTCTGAAGTAGTGCTGTAGGGAATTGACACCATGAATCCTGAAGGGCTGTCCATAAATCCGTAAGAGTACGATGGGGTGGAGATCTCTTCTGAATGGCACGTTGCAATGCATCCCAGATATGCTCAACAATGTTCATCTCTGGGGAGTTTGATGGCCAGAGAAAGTGTTTAAACTCAAAAAAGTGTTCCTGGAGCCACCCTTTTGCAATTCTGGACATGTGGGGTGTCTCGTTGCCGCGCTGGAATTGCCTAAAGTCCGTCGGAATGAAAATGGACATGAATGGATGTAGGCGATCAGACAGGGTGCTTACGTACGTGTCACCTATCAGAATCGTATCTAGACATATCAGGAGTCTCATATCACTCCAACTGCACACACGCTAAACCATTACAGAGCCTCTACCAGCTTACACAGTGCCCTGCTGGCGTGCAGAATCCATGGATTCATAAGGATGTCTCCGTATCTGTACACGTCCATCCGCTCGATACAATTTGAAACGAGACTCGTTCGACCACGCAACATGTTTCCAGTCATCAAAAGCCCAATCTAGGTGTTGACTGGCCCAGGCGAGGGGTAAAGCTTTGTTTCGTGCAGTCATCAAGAGTACACGAGTGGGCCTTGGGCTCCGAAGGCCCAAATCGATGATGTTTCGGTGAATGGTTGGCGCGATTACACTTGATGATGACGTAGCACTGAAATCTGCAGCAATTTGCGGAAGGGTTGTGAGCCGTGGCGAGCTGGCACCAGTGTTATTTACTTCATGTAACTTTGAGATCGATTGTAGCTGAGCTAAGCTATTTTTACTTTTCGCGTGTCTTATCTTCTGGGTTGGCGGACGAAGCGATTTGGTTGTTAGCCTTCAACGGGTAACCCTCGACATCTTGTGACATTCGCTGGAAGACGAGTGTGAACGGCTGCCGAACGAGCGTGATGGTCGTTATATGTTGTGATGTGAAATTGGTCGGGCCTTTTGGTGACATGGGCAGCTTAGAGATACAAGTTCTGTGACTTCACTGGGAACAAAATTTGAAGTGAAGCTGTGGAACCCACTCTTTCGTATTTTTGTACGTGATAAAAGTAAGTGGTCGTAATTTTTTTTTTGACCGAGACACTCAGAGGGAATTAAATTTTATTATTATGGTGAGACTTTTATAGTTGAACTTTAAGATTGTGTGGAAAAGTTCAGTTGGCCTAGTTAAATGGTGGTCGTTATTTGAAAGTTTTCTCAGAAGCTTTACTATTGCTCTGTGTTTCTTGTAATCAAATGATTTTATTTTGGCGTTTTCAAGGCCTGCACTCTATTTGTACAGTTGTCCATAGGTAAAAAGCTTAAGATCAAAGTTGCGAATTTGCCAGCAGTGTAACGTGTTCCTTTACACGCTTACCCATATATCGGGTCAAAGGTTCTGCCGAGTGTTTCTATGTTTCAGAGTTATTGGAATGTCTTTGTGATTCGCGCAAAAACCTTTGATTGTGCCAGCGCTTGGCGGGGAGTGAAATGTCATCCGAGATCTAGGTCTGGCAGTGTTTAAGAACTTGGCCACTACCGGGAATTGTTCACATACCGCCTTACAAAGTTTAGTATTTATCTTCCTTCCGCCAAGGCAGGTTAAGCTAGTAGGTATATAAATATATATTGTATATAACCTGTTCTTATACGAACCTGTTTCCTTAAATATTAGCTGCTGGCAACTGGCTAAACTTTAAATTGCATAGCACCTGCTGAGTTCCTTGAGCAGCTCTTTCTAGTAGTCTTTTATTAAGACGTCTGAGCACGTGAACATTCATTTTTAAAGATCAGTGTTTCTACTGCAGTTTTTTTATGTAAGTGGTTCTATCATGTTATGTAATTGGATCTCAGCTCGGCACTAGTGTTGAAGTGTAATTAAGTCACCCTTTATTGGTAACTGTTTCCATTATATGTATTATGAGGAAAATCTTATATAGGAGTTAAAATTTCTGGCCGGCCGGAGTGGCCTAGCGGTTCTAGGCGCTACAGTCTGGAACCGCGCGACCGCTACGGTTCAGGTTCGAATCCTGCCTCGGGCATGGATGTGTGATGTCCTTAGGTTAGTTAGGTTTAAGTAGTTCTTCGTTCTAGGGGACTGATGACCTCAGCAGTTAAGTCCAATAGTGCTCAGAACCATTTAGAATTTCTGAAGTTTGTCGGTAATTCTGTTTTCTTAATAAGGGAAAATAAAGCGAGAGGTATTAGTGCCCGGCAACGTTAAGTTTGTAACTGACTTTTTAACAACTGTTTCTTTAACGTATTGAAATAGTAAGTAATAAAGGGTATTTTAGAGAAGAATGTTTTAAGTGTGCCCATTTTAATGTAATAACTGGTTTTAAGGAGTTTGATGAAGAGGCTATGTGAAGTAATTGATAACTGCTATGCTTAAGGTTTCTATAAATGCCTGGGACATTAAGTTTTTTATAACTTTCTCTGAAGGGACTTTTTATTTTAGTACTGAGTACATTGGCTTTCTAACTGTATTTGCAAAGCTTTATCTAGTGGCTCGTCCACAATTTTTAATTGTCAAATTTCTTAAAAGGCGCAATGTTAATAAAGTGTCTTAATTATAAATTGTGACTACCAACCATGATTCCATCCCGCTTCCTCTTTAATGGCATCTAAGATATGGTGGGTAAATGTAGTACGAACAGGGAACCCACGTACCAGGTTGCATTTTTGTCACGTTGAGCGAGTGTCTTCAGCCGTCGTTGGTCCCGTTCTTGCAGGATCTTTTTCCGGTCGCAGCAATGTCGGAGATTTGATGTTTTACGGGATTATTGATATTCATGGTACACTCGTCAAATGGTCGTACGGAAAAATCCCCACTTCATCGCTACCTCGGAGATTTTGTGTCCCATCGCTCGTGCACCAACCGTAACACCACGTTCAAACTCACTTAAATCTTGATAACCTGTCATTGTAGTAGCAGTACCGATCCAACAACTGCGTTGCATACTTCTTGTCTTGTATAGGCATTGCCGACAGCAGCGCCGTATTCTGGCTGTTTACATATCTCTGTATTTCAATACGCGTGCCTATACCAGTTTCTTTGGCGCTTCAGTGTAGAAAGACTGTGTAATGGTTTGGTTCCCTTCGCATTGCAGTGAGTCACGACATGTGTTATCGTTCACACTTAACATTCACAAGTCCAAATTTACACTTTCGTCTTTCAGCGTACAAGGCGCGCGCAACAAAGTTACAACCAGAGTGCATAGTTCTTTGCTTCGTGCTTATGACGGTCTCCTGACCATTGTCCTTCAGGTATAGATGACTCCGAAGAGGACAGCGCGCATCAGTTCTTCGGTCGAATGTAGTGACGAACACCAAGTGTTAGCAAATTGATAGCCTCTGCACCGATTAACACGGTTTTCTTCCATGTGTATCTCCACGGTCTCTTTAAGAATGGAATTTAAAAAAATATATCAGCTGTTTTATAGTACTCCATTCTATGCCCGGACACACAAGCTATAACTACATGGAACACCATGAAATAAGCGGTAGACCAGTCACCTAGAAATAACGGTAACACAGCACCTTTGCGAATTTGAACGACAAAGTTATAAATAATACTTCTTGGGTACTAAGGGTTATCAGTAAATTGTCCTTAATGTATAAGCGAAATCTGTTAGAAGCAATTAAAAAAAGTAAGGATTTCCAAACATAATAAATACGTCACTTTGTAATGCCGTTTGAAACGGATAAAAGTCAGAAGCTCAAATCCGAAATACCTTTAGCGCTACCTAGGAATACTCGAGTTGCTTAGAGTGGTACTTGTGCGGAGATGCAATGTGTTGACATTCCTGCAAAGTCCAAGACATTTCAGGTAGTTTTCTCCCTTTCTTCGTCAATCACAGTTAGTCTCTCATTTTCCGACCTAAACTATATCTCGTCTCAAGATGGGCCAACTAGCATCAAATTGGTAGAGGTAAAATTAATTATAAAAAAGTGACTTGTCGCTTTTTTCAGCCTTTCTACATATATTAAAACTAATTTCTAATAACACGTTTCGTAGACTACAGCACACAACGCTACACTGCGAGATAGAAAACAAATCTTTAGTCTGCCTGTACGATACCTACAAAAACCCGCTTAAACCGGTGAAAGTGCCAGACTACGTAGAAATGTGTCTTTGCAGAACTGTAACTCTGCGTAAGTGTTCCAACCTCGAATGCGCTTTCTAAAAACCAGAAGATTATTCAAGCCAGTACTCATCGTCAAGTCCACGGAAAATGAGGTCTTGGCAGACTGTTGTATGGGAAGACAATTTATTTTTCCTTCATCCATTACATGGAATTTCGATGCCAATTTCTTTCCCAAACCGAAAATCAGTACATTTCCAGCATCCAAAACGAAACACTTGAAAAAGATTTTGTTGAAATCGAGAAACTCACTTGGCAATTTAGGTGAGGTTTATCTCTAGCAATGCTTTGTGTTTGTGGGCATCAAGTGGCACTGTGGATCTAATTGCACATTAACCACAAGATTCCCCTATAACTAACTGAGGAATTAAGTTGTCTAGGCAGTAGCTCAGTTTCTATGTACACGCATATAATATTCGAACATTGCTTCGGCTTGAGAGCAACTTCATGTTTTATACATGAAAAACTGATTTGATAAACCCATGAAAGATTATTGAAAATAAATGTAGGAAAATTCTTCGGGTAGGAAAGAAAATAGGCCGTTTACTTTTCAAAGGAACTAACGCGGCTTTTGCCTTAAGCAATGTAGGGCAATCTCAGAAAACCTACATCTGGATGACAGAACGGTGTTTTGAACCGCCTATTCCAGATCAACGAAAGAAACATTCAGCCATCTTTTGTTTTCTAATGTTACCTTCTAATCTTTTTTCCAGCCGCAAACGTTATGCTTTAATTACTTCTCTTAGTAGGAGACAGATACTTATTTTACAATATTATCGAAGACCATCACACAACAACACATGTGAAAACAATGAACAGTAATAAGTAACATACATGAATGCACTCCACCGTTTAAACTATTTAAGTTGTCCGCTGGAGATCGACGAAAACAGTGAAAGTAACCTTCAAATCTGCAGTTAAAATCTGAAAGATGTGCTGTATAAAATAAAGAAATGTTACGAAGGGCATGAGATTAAACGAAGAGTATACAAAAAAGGATACATGAGCCATTATCAGTTTCACAAGAACACCATGACGAACGTTGATTATCTAGATTCACGCCATTCTCCAGCAAATGGTTTAAACTCCGAGAAAATTTCTTTAGATCGTACCCTGCAATGCATTCCAGACTTGAAATTTATTTACACACAGATATTCGAAACCATGTAATCAAGAGCCAGGAGGAATTCGCGAGGAAACTAGTATATGAAAACATTCTAAATGAATTCAGGATTGAAACCGAAGGCTGACGGAATTAATTTAACAATGATGAGACCAATGGATGAAAGATTGATGTAGAAGAAGATTTCAATATATGTTGTAGATTATTGATGATTTTAGTAGAATCAACTGTTTAGAGACATAGATATAAGAAATACTTGCTGAAAAGCTGAGAAAAAAATTCTATGTGTAAGTACTATAGCAACTGGACAAAGTAGTTGGAGACAGAAAGAGAAAAATTCCACTTTTACTTAGTATCCCCTGAATGCATATCATTCTTGTTATACTAAACGGAATGTCCTCCATAAAGCAAATAAAGGGAGAAAACTGACATTACTTGAAAGTTTGGCTATCAATAAACACCAATCGCAGAATCATCATTTAATACTTAATGGTCAAATACAGCTCCATTGTTTACACTTGCTAAAGTGGCAGATGGTTAATATTTTTCTCGCCATAAGATAATACGCATGTTGTAAATACTATAACTGTTCCTCCCCTAAGTTCCACTGACTCCTTCCCCCTGCCACTTTCCCCCCTCCCTACTTTTTCTGCCTGTTCATGGCATTCATCAGTTATTCTGTCCACATGGCACAGTAGTGTGTACAAGAAATCACTTGTATGCTATTTTGATCTGTACATCCTTATACAGGGCGTATCAAAAAGAATCATCCGATTTGGCACATCTATATTTCTTCAGCGAGCATTTCTTCAGTTACAGCTTCCACAGCGGCTGTTATGCGATGTCTCAGTCCATTCATTGAACGCACGCCAGACGTACATCTGGGTCATGTTGAGCTGTCGAGCTGCGGATATCTTGTGAAACTATGGCGGATGCGTTCGACGTCTGTGTCAAGACACTCGGGAATGGCCTAGCGATTTGCCTTTACACAAACAACCTATTTCTCGGAATTGTTCGTGCCATCGTCTAATACTCTGTGCTGCTTGAGGATCCACACTGAACAGTTATTACTGATCCGCATTGCTCAAAACTTAGAACACAAAACGCTTTCTGTTGTCCCGACACCATTTTTACTTGAACTGCAGTGGGCGCACATTGCTGCTACCTAGCGGGAACAATGTAAAACTCTAGAGATTGCTCTTTCCAACACTACGTTGTTCATGCACATATCTCAGATAACACAATAGTTATGATTTTTTAAAAATCGGATGATTCTTTTTGGTGCACCTTGTACTTTTAATGTCTGAGTACAGTAAAATATATGGTTTATTTGTTCATAGCTTCTTTGTGTACTTCATTATGGTTGCGTTTTTTACATAGAAATCTATTTATAAAAGGTCGCATATTTTTGTAAAACTATCTTTGTACAGCTATAAACTCTCACTGATGTTATGTGGACTATCTGCTTAATCATAAGTTGTCTGAGGATGGTTTAGAAAGCTGAAAGTCAGTTTATAACGAGTGGCATGTATAGGGCCCTCAGCAGCGAAGTACTTAGCGCCTGAGTTTATAACGAACTATAAAATAAATATTATTGTGGAACATTAGTACCATGTATTCAAATTTTTAATATATCTATGTTCCTTCCTGTACCGACGGAATATTCTAAACATTTCCATAAATGTTAGCCTTTACGAATTAACGAATTAACATGCATGTTTGACGCAATGGAGCACGGATTGAAGACGGGCCGAGCAAGTTCTCTACTAAATTCCGACAGATAAGGAAAAATCGAGAGGGAAAACTATTACAAAGTGGCTACATGAAGTTAGTAAATAATTTCAGAAAAAAACAAGAATATATGCAATTGAAGACCGTAACATGTAGAAAAGTGTAGAAGAGTTCTTTATCCGGCAGTGGATGTCGAATGTCTAATTTGATGAACGTATTGCTAAATGATTTGAAGTTTATCAGATCAAACCCTCACTCTTGGCAAACTTTACTTCGGCTAAAAACTTCCAAACCAGTTTGCTGTTGTCATTCCATGTTACGCTGTTGATCTTGTCATTAAAGTCGAGACGATGTAATACATAGATCGGAAGAAGGCATGAACTCCAATAAAATCATGTCTAATAAAACAGTGTAGTGTTCAAACCAGTCGACCGCTTCATGACTGCTTTACTTTTCGTGGTATCGTACCATCATTACGTAGTTACATCGTTTTGATCACACGTGGAACGACGAAGATTGAAACGTAATAACATTGTACAAGCAATATTACCTATATCCAGTGTGCAATAATGTACAGCACGTCGTGGAATATCTTCGCATCAGTTTTCAATTTTCGCATTTCAATGTCGAAAATTAATCTCTTGAAAAACGTGACATGCTCCATTAGGGTCTTCCTTATTGTATCCCACCTGTAGACACAATTTATCTTTCTACACTGAAGCACCAAAGAAATTGGTATATGCGTACGTATTCAAATACAGATATATGTAAACTGGCAGGATACGGTGCTGCGGTCGACAACGCCTATATAAGACAAGTGTGGGACGCAGTTGTTAGATCGGTTACTGCTGCTACAGAGACAGGTTATCAAAATTTAAGTGAGTTTGAACGTGGTGTTACAGTCGGCGCACGAGCTGTGTGACGCAGCATCTCCGAGGTAGCGATGAAGGGGGGATTTTCCCGTACAACCATTTCACGAGTATGCCGTGAATATCAGGAATCCGGTAAAACATCAAATCTCCGACATCTTTGCTGCCGCAAAAAGATCCTTTAAGAACGGGACCAACGACGACTGAAGAGAATCGTTCAGCGTAACAGAAATGCAACCCTTCTGCAAACTGCTGCAGATTTCAGTGCTAGGTCATCAGCAAGTGTTATCGTGCGAACCGTTCAACGAAACATCATCGATATGGGCTTTCGGAGCCGAAGGTCCACTCGTTTACTCTTGATAACTGCACGAAACAAAACTTTACGCCTCGCCTGGAGCAGTCAACACCTAGATTGGATTTTTGATGACCAGTAACATGTTGCCTGGTCGGACGAGTCTCGTTTCAAATTGTTTCCAGTGGATGGATGTGTACGAGTATGGAGGCATCTTATGAATCCATGGATCTTGCAAGTCAGCAGGGCATTGTTCAAGCTGGTGGACGCTCTGTAATGGTGTGGGACGTGTGCAGGTGGTTCAAATGGCTCTGAGCACTATGGAACTTAACTTCTGTGGTCATCAGTCCCATAGAACTTAGAACTACTTAAACCTAACTTAAGGACATCTCACACATCCATGCCCGAGGCAGGATTCGAACCTGCGACCGTAGACTGAAGCGCCTAGAACCGCTCGGCCACACCGGCCGGCCGTGTGTAGGTGGAGTGATATGGGACCCCTGATATGTTTCGATATGTCTCCGACAGGTGAAACGTACGTAAACATCCTGTCTGATCACCTGCATCAATTTATGTCCATTGTGCTTACCGACGGACTTGGGCAACTCCAGCAGGACAATGCGACGCCCCACACATCCAGAATTGCTACCGAGTGGCTTCATGAACACTTCTGCTGGGCACCAAACTCCTCAGGCATGAACATTACTGGGCACATCTAGGATGCCTTGCAAAGTGCTGTTCAGAAGAAATCTCCGCCTCCTCGTACTCTTACGGATTTATGGACAGCCCTGCAGGATTCATTGTGTCGGTTCCCTCCACCACTACTTCAGGCATTATTCGAGTCCATGTCACGGCGTGTTGCAGCATACGATATTAGGCAGGTGTCCCAGTTACTTTGGCTCTTCAGTGTATATTTCACAGTTTGCGTGTCACAGTGGAGCCTTCTTAAAGTTATGTGTGTCGTAGTCCGCTACATTTGTCGCGAGATGACAGCACTCGCTTCCGGTGCCGAGGGGGACTACAAAGACGGGTCGGGCTCGTAGCTACCTGTATGGGGATTACTGAGGAAACCCCGGCTAAAACTGGAACTGAACCAAACGGAGACATACGCGCTGTAAGGCGGCTCAGCTACAGAGTACATTCTTGAAACTGTGTGTCCCTTCCGCTCATTCTCGTCTTCCTACAAAGGAAAGGCGTCAGCGCCCCAGTGAATGATCTGAATGAGGTTAAATTTAAAAAATAAAAAATCTGTTATTAAATATTACTTAAAATGTAGGTATTCTCTCAGACTGATACACAGAAATTTACATGCAAGACTCTACGTCTCAGCATAGCTTCCGCCACTTATACATCTAATTGAATTTTTATTGCAATCAAGTCTTGGTCTCCCTCTGCAGTCTGTACTACCACACTTCCCTCCATGACCAATCACATATTCCTCGATGCCTCAGGACGTCTTCAGTCAACCTATACCTTACTTTAGCCAATAAGTACCACAAATTACTTTTCTCCCCGATTCGATTTGGCACTTGTTCACTAGTTATCCGATTTAACCATATAATTCTCAGCTTTGTGACAGTCTAAGTATTATATCCCGTAATAATGTCGGTAGTTTTGCCACCCAAATAGTAGAACTCGTCTACTACTTTCAGCTTCTCGTTTCCTAATCTAATTCCATTAGCATCACCTGTCTTCATTCACTGTACTCCATTACACTTCATTTTCTAGGTCATGCTGAAAAATAAGACCTCCGAATTTTTATGGGAAAACTCTGATAGCTTTTTAAATAAAACAAACTTTATTATCATTCGACATCTTTAGTCTTCATGTCTATGTATTTTTAGCCCTTTCCCAAAAGGGGGCTCCGAGTTGTAACTGTAACATGGCGGTGTGTGACTTAATTATGTCGATGGGTGGGAAACAGCGCGCTTTCGAATTCTCTCCCCTTCAGCATGACAAACACACACGAGCGCCGCAATATCTGCAACGATCCGACAACTTGGGTTCATTGTCATCGATCATCATCGATACAGTCCCGATTTGGCCCCATCCGATTTTCATCTGTTTCGAAAACTTAAAGAACATCTTCGAGGAATTCACTGTGATAGTGATGAAGCAGTGAAAACAGAGATGAGGTTCTGACTACACCAATTATGTCAAACATTCTACAGCGACGATATCAAGGAAGCAAATTCTCGCTGGGAGAAGTGTGTTCGTTGCCAGGGTGTCTATGTAGAGAAATAATTGTACAGAGACGAATAAGATGGATGTAGAACGTTAATTAAGTTAGTTTCATTTTAAAAACTTTAAGAGTTTATACATAAAAAATTAGGAGGTCTTACTTTTGAGCACGCCGTCGTACTCTGTTGGTATTCGTCTTAGAATGTCATCTGAGGAAACTATTCATTCCCTGCAACTGATCCAATAGTTCCTCTGCCGTTCTGATGTAGCTACTACGTCTTCGCTAAGACTAAAGTTTTTGAAGGAGAAACAGATTCCAACCGCAATCAGGCGTGGAAATAAATCGATGGTGTAAGTTGAACATTTGTGCCGGACCGGGTCTCGAACCCGGATCTCCCGCTAAATTCAAGCGGTTGCCTTAACCACGTCAGCCATCACACTCTTCCTGTTAGACGCTAAATTCTCAACTTGTTACATGCCAGTAGCGTCCATTGTCCATTCACTCACTTGCTGGTAGCGTTTCGTGGAAACGTCCCCTTTGGAAAATTATAATTACTGTGCTGGAAACTTCTACGTTTTTTGATTTTCAAACAGCTGAGCAAAACTCAACGTACTCAAACAGTTTTCTCTTTACTTATTCTGATCATCACTAAACTGACACACAATATTTTTAGCGCAACGCAATCTGACTTTCCATAATCCCTACAAAAGAATGGCCCTGACTAACAATAACCTATGGCTTTCATGAATCACTTAGCTCACAAAAATCTTCGTTACTCGAACTACTGCAATACAGCGAGAGCTAAATAAAAGATTCTAAGTTCTGAAGGCACTAACTACTGATAGGCATAGTTAGCAAATGAAAGATTTTGATAGGGAACAAACAATGTATTTACCTTAATAATGTTCAAAAGTCATCAGATATATATCAATTCATGACCTCCATCTTTACAAATTTCCTTTTTCTGGCGGACACACGTCCAGATCGTCGGCTTATAGTAACCTCTCAAAACTCTGGCATCTCTCTCTCCACATCCACCACTGCTGGCGGCTAATCTCCAACTGCCCAACACTACAATAGGGAATATTCCAACAATGCCAACCAGCCACGGATGCACACAGCACAGTAAGTGGTTTTAGAGCGCTACGTGGTGTTACCAACATAAAAACATAAACATCCTACTTACATCGTTTATTCCCGCAAGAGGCTCGGACCCTATTGTGCATCCGCATCCGAGTTATCTTAGGAGTCACGCTTTCATATAAGCTTTATACAGGGTGAATCACCTAAAATTTGCCCAGTAAATATTGCGGAAAAAATCGCTATTGCTGTGCAGATTTGACAGAATGGGTTGCTAGTCAGTGGATCGCATTGTTAGCCAGTCAACAGATTGTAATAACACACACCGAGTGTATTTTTTGTGCAAACGTACACTTTTTTAAATGGAACAAAGTCTACTGACATTAAAAGACTTAAAGTTGGATAAATTATAATGTCAGTCGTGTTTGTTGCACGATTCTAGTGCGAGTCGTTTACGAGGTATCGTTTTTTGAAAAGTTGAAACACCGACACCTGTACAATACCGGTGGCACACCTATAAAGAGCAATATAAGGGCATACATTAGTTGCGGATTCTGAGAAGAAACGAGGCAGTTTACCATCACAGGTTGTGTTCAAAGTGACCACCGACAGAGGTAAAATACGCTTTCAGTCTATTATGCAACGACTGCTGCACATGTTCTAGCGTTTCAGCGGTGATATCCGAGCAAGCTACAGTAATACGTCGTTGCATATCATCGGGAGTAGTTGATATATCCTTGTAGCCAGTGACTTTCTGCTTTCCCCCATAGAAACGTATACAGGCGTCAAATCCGGGGAATAGGCCGGTCAAGGTGCAGGTCCTCTGCGTCCAATCCAACGATTTGGAAACAATTCGTGAAGACATGCTGTAGTGCTTTGTGAACTATTGGCTACACAGCTGTCATGTTACTACCACAGGTTACTCGTAGTATGCAGAGGAACGTCCTCTAGCATTAGCGGAGGATGGTCTGTTAGGAGGTTGCGATACATGCGCGCGTTCAGTGTTTCGTCTATGAAAAACGGGCCTATGAGCTGATGGATCACTATCCTTCACCACACAATTACACTTCATGGACGCTGCCGTTCCACCTCACGAAGCCAACGAGGATTGTCAACAGACAAATAGTGCATGTTTCGGCGGTACCTGACCATGGTTGGTAAATGTGGCTTCATCACTAAATGAGATACTTCATCACTAGATGCGTGATACATATGAACTATGTATTAACGCCCGTGTACAGACCTTAACACGATTCTCATAATAGTTTCCAGGCAGCTCTTGACGTGGAGAGATTGATAGGGATGGTATCTATGTCGGCGGAGAATACGTAGAACGCTTGCCTGTCTCATGCCACTTCCTTGTGCGATTACGCGGGAACTAACCTGCGGATCAACTGCAACAGCAGCAAGAACATTAATTTCTTTATATTCCGTTGTCGAGACGGTTGACATCTGTTGGAATATCTTGCCGCATACACCGTACAAGAACGAACTGCATTCTTCCTGCACTTCCCGTACAACATAACACATCGGTTTTTTCTGTATTGGTAAATGGCCTCGCCCACTAACGACCTACTGCTTGGACTGTCACCCACTCGCTGACAAGTAAGTCGTAATGCACCCAAGGAACACAAAAGCGCACTATAAGCAAATATAACAACATCGTATTTTGCAACTACGCAGGTTAAATGGCATAAACAACTGCCGATTTTTCGAAAAGAAAGAAAAACATTTGGGAATGTGTTGAGAGTGGCAATATTTTACCTCTGTCCTCGTGCATAGGGGACGCAAAAGGACACATGGTAATGCCTTGGCTGCCGCATTAGGCAGTTTCTCGGCTATTTTTACTCTGTAAAAATTAACGACAATTGTTCGTTGTTTTTCAATTTTTGAAGAGGTCTGTAACGCCGTTAAAGAAATGGTTCGTTCTAAAGAAGCCATATTTTTAATCCTTAGCGAAGCATGAGAAGTGATGAATAACTGTAACAATTTAAAACTGTGTGAGTGCGTAACAACTGCAAGAAGCTTTGCCGTGGAGAAAATCGTTTTGCTCTTTAGCAATATATCACATAGAACCACTGAATATGCGATACACTATAATCCTTACAAAAGAATTCGGCTATCACTCCATCTCAAACATTCCTGACATGTATCTGTTTGCATTTATCACAGTGTCTGAGAATGAGACTGATTTTAAGGGGAAAAAGGTTATATTATCTTACAAAAAACACTGGTGCGCAAAACTTAACGACGAAAGTTACTTTCACATGATGTACCACTATCAAGTAACATAGCTCGACGAAAATTGGACCATACGTGGAAGAACGGTCACAGCACAATGCAGAAGGTAACTAAAAGAAATACGCAATGAGACAAACAGAAATTACACCATTACTCACCGCGATTTATGATGGTCCTCTGGACATAACAAAAGGTAAGACATGGTTCTTAATAGGGTGTGTGATCATCACGGACGGTAATGCATGCTCTGCAACGAGCTCCCTTGCTGGTCGCAAGATTGGTAATGGAAATGAGCGTCTGACGTTGTAAGTAGGCTGTTTAGGTTTTTATATTGGTAACGCCACGTAGCGCTCTGTATCGAAATCACTGGCTGTGCTGTGTGCAGTCTGTAGCTGGTTTGCATTGTTGTCTGCCATTGTAGTGTTGGGCTGTTGGCTGTTAACAGCGCGTAGTGCTGCGCAGTTGGAGGTGAGTCGCCAGCAGTAGTGGATGTGGGGAGAGAAATGGCGGATTTTTGAAATTTGTAAGACTGGATGTCATGAACTGCTATATATATTGACTTTTGAACACTAGTAACTAGTAACTAGATAGTTTGTTCTCTATCAAAATCTTTCATTTGCTAACTATGCCTATCAGTAGTTAGTGCCTTCCGTAGTTTGAATCTTTTATTTAGCTGCTAGTAGTGGCGCTCGCTGTATTGCAGTAGTTCGAGTAACCAAGATTTTTGTGAGGTAAGTGATTTGTGAAAGGTATAGGTTAATGTTAGTCGGGACCATTCTTTTGTAGGGATTATTGAAAGTCAGATTGTGTTGCGCTAAAAAAAATGTGTGTCAGTTTAAGCACAGTCATGTATAATTTTTCTAAGGGGACGTTTCAATGTCATTGGCCGGGAGGCCCCTTACGGGGCAGGTCCGGCCGCCTTGGTGCAGGTCTTATTACATTCGCCGCCACACTGGGCGATCTGCGCGCCGGGTTGGAATGAAATGATGAAAACAAGACAACACTCTGTCCCTGAGCGGAGAAAACCCCGACCCAACCAGGAATCGAACCGGGACCCGTAGGACGGCAATCCGTCACGCTGACCACTCAACTATCGGGGCGGACACGAGATTGGTAAGGAGTTCTTGGCTGGGGCTGTCCATTCCTCCACCAGTGCGTTTGACAACTGCCCGATGGTCGTTCGTGCACGCGGACGTAGTGCAGTACGTTTCTCCCATCCATGCAAAATGTGATCGATTGGATTTTGGTGGAGTAAAGGGCAGGCCAGTCCATTCGCTGCCCATCCTCTCGTTGCAAGAGCTCCATTACCTGCACTGTTCGAAGCGGCTGCACATGGGCGTTCATAAGAACCTGAAATCAAGGCCGAATGCACACCTGAAAAGATGTACAGTGTGACCAGTGAGTGTATTTTGTACAGGTATTTGTAGGTCAGAACACCCATGCAACATTATCCGTGCCGCGCGGTCTAAGGCGTCTTTCTACAGCCCAAAATATGGCTAACGATTTGATAAAGGACAGCTTGTCACGCGCGGTCTAGGGTGCCTTGCCACGGTTCGCGCGGCTACCCCGTCGGATGATCGAGTCCTCCCTCTGGCATGGGTGTGTGTGTGTGTGTGTTGTCCTCCGCGTCAGTTAGTTTAAGTTAGAGTACGTAGTGCGTAAGCTTAGGGACCTATGACCTCATCAGTTTGGTCCTATAAGACCTTACCACAAATTTCCAATTTTCCATTATCCGTCCTCACACCATAGCAACTGGACCACCAAAACGATCATGTTCGACAGTGTCCCTGCGTGCATTACGTGTTTCCACACCTTGTAAAGATGCAATCTGCTCCTGTTATCGAACGCTTCCTTCCTTTTCCTGCGTGTCTGTTTGTTTTTCTGTCTCTTTATTTTTCATCCTACATGGGTGCTTCTCGATTGTCAAAAACATGCACATCGAAGATTTGCCTTTAAAAGTAGGGGTAAACTGACAAGAATATTGACGCTGTATTTTTTCTCTTTCATGTCCGAAAACATATGCGAACAGACGTCGGCGCATCTTAGTGGCCCTGCAAGAAACTCGCCAGTAGCCAGAATGAGATTTTCACTCTGCAGCGGAGTATGCGTTGATATGAAAATTCCTGGCAGATTAAACTGTGTGCCGGACCGAGGCTCGAACTCGGGACCTTTGCCTTTTGCAGGCAAGTGCTCTGCCAGCTGAGCTACCCAAGCACGACTCACACCCCGTCCTCACAGCTTTACTTCTGCCAGTATCTCGTCTCCTACCTTCCGAACTTCACAGAAGCACTCCAGCGGTCCCGAGTTCGAGTCTCGTGCGGCACACAGTTTCAATCTGCCAGGGAGTTTCAACCTGCCAGTAGGGTTTCTGACACCAGATGTCAAGGAGTAACATAGGCAGCCGACAGCCGTGATGTTTACAAACTCCCAGCGAAGAACATCAAATCAGCCATCATTTGACTGTCAATCTCTGTATGTATACGTTAAATGTGTTTTGAAAGAGTAGCTGTCTTTTGTTTGTAAGTTATTGTTAGGGTAAGATGTACCTGTTAAGACTACATCAATCGTAATTATATTTTAAACTCACACCAACCAATATAACAGCGTATAAAATAACATTGTAGCAGGAAGAAACCGTCAAGGATTGTTAGGAAACTATGTTTTTTCTTTTTTTTTTTTTTGCAATGGTGATTTTCATTTTAGTTACTGTGTTACACTTGTTGGACTATTATTTACACGCAATTACAAATATCTTCGCCACAACACGTTGGCACATTAATAAGTTAGCTACCGCGGCAACGACTATCAAAACAGGTATTTCCCTTAATTGCTTAACATAATTTTATGCACTATCTTCAGACCCCAAGCTATTCCTTTAATTCATTATTCTCGGTACTGTGTAAATTTTACCAAGAAAGCTTACACTTTCGGTAGGTCCAGAATCACTATTCAGACTGAATCTGTTCTCATTCGAGAAGGAAACGTGACATGGTCCCCGTTGATCGAGTCGCTGTACTGTTGGCATAGTCGTAAGGTTGTGCCACCGTTGTGCGGGTGTAGACGGAAAACAACGTATTGGTCGTCGGGCAAAAAGACCACTCCCACGCAGTTGTTATGCCACTGTGCAGAGTGTGACTGCGTGGCTTGCGGTCCTGTTAAGTTTGGTCGTAATTGCGCCCGCTGTTTGACGTGGGCTCCTTCTTGCCTGTTGCCCAACGTAGCAGTCATTTGTTGCTTAGTTGACAGTGGTTGACCGTCTTATCCACGATCTTACCTTTGTTTCTTCTAATATTCTGCAGTTAGGACAGCACAGTGAAACATATCTCGGAGTGCAAAAACTTGTACAGGTAACTTTTTTTGGTTCGATTTTGTATTTTCTTACACATAAATCTACAGTTGCCGCATCTGCTAGTGTGGCACAAGCAACGTTCCTTGTTGTGATTCTCTTCATTTTGGGGGGGTTTATTGTGGTATATGTAAATTGTGTGTGGAGATTTTTCTTTACATGTGATGATTTTTTTGTGCTTAGTGTATTTTATGTATGTTAAATTTGTGACAGCGATCATTCGCCGTGTGGTAGATCTTACACAGAAAGAATAAGAGGTCAAAAGCTGTTTATGTTGCTTATCTCTGTGCGCCACATATCAGTCAGCTAAGGTGAGTGGCTGCCTTTTTTTTTATTTAATGTATCGTCCATCTAGGAATACCCATTGTTGTTACACATTGATCACTCAGAACTTAGCCAGTATGTCAACGTTTCGCATGAATAACAGCGACACGCTTCATGGTATGGAAGCAATAAGGCCTTGGTAGCTCGCTGGAAACACTTGGCACCACATCTGCATACACAAGTCACCTACTTCCTGTAAATTCTGGCGGCGATGAGCTCAGACGCCATATTCAATCACATCCAAGATGTGGTCAATCAGGTGCAGATATGGCAGTTGGGAGACTAGCACGTCAATTGGAACTCGCCACTCTGTTCCTCGAACAACATCATCACACTGCTGATATTGTGAAATGGCGCATTATCTTGCTGAAAATTGCCACTTCCGTCGGGAAACATAATCGTCACGGAGGAGTGTATGTGGTAAATAACGAGTGTACGATTATCCTTGGCCGTCATGGTGCCTTCCATGAGCTCCACTGGAACAATGGATGCCCACGTGAATGTTCCTCGGAGGATAATGGAGCCGACGCCAGCTTGTCTCTGTCCCACAGTAGAGGTGTCCAGAAGCTGTTCCATTGGAAGATGACGGATTCGATGAGGAAGGTGTCGGGAGTCATCGGACCGTGCAACGCTCTGCCACTGCGCCAACGTCCAGCGCCAAAGGTCACGTGCCCTTTTCAGTCGTAGCTACCGACGTCAACATCTACGTGATTACTGTGCTATTCACAATAAAGTGCCTGGCAGAGGGTTCAATGAACCACCTTCAAGTTGTCTCTCTACCGTTCCTCTCTCGAACGGCACGCGGGAAAAACGAGCACTTAAATTTTTCAGTGCGAGCCCTGATTTCTCTTATTTTATCGTGATGATAATTTCTCCCTATGTAGGTGGGTGTCAATAGAACGTTTTCGCAATCGGAGGAGAAAACCGGTCATTGAAATTTCATGAAAAGATCCCGTCGCAACGATAAACGAGCTGCCCTTTTTGGTACTTTTTTGATGGCATCTGTCAGTCCCACCTGATGCAAACCCCACACCGCACAGCAATACTCCAGAATAGGGCGGACAAGCGTAGTGTAAGCAGTCTCTTTAGTAGACCTCTTGCACCTTCTAAGAGTTCTGCCAATGAATCGCAGTCTTTGGTTTGCTCTACTCACAATATTATCTATGTGATCGTTCCAATTTAGGTTATTTGTAGTTGTTATCCCTAAGTATTTAGTTGAATTTACAGACTTCAGGTTTGTGTGACTTATGGCGTAATCGAAATTTAGCAGATTTCTTTTAGTACTCATGTGAATAACTTAACACTTTTCCTTATTCAGGATCAACTGCCACCTTTCGCACCATATAGATATCTTATCTAAATCATTTTGCAAGTCGTCTTGATCATCTGATGACTTTACAAGACGGTAAATGACAGCATCATCTGCAAACATTTTAAGACGGCTACTGAGATTGTCTCCTATGTCGTTAATATAGATCAGGAACAATAGAGGGCCTATAACACTTCCTTGGGGAACGCCGGATGTTACTTCTTTTTTACTCGATGACTTTCCGTCTTTTACTACGAACTGTGACCTTTCAGACAGGAATTCAAGACTCAAGTTGCACAACTGAAGCGATACTCCGTAGGCACGCAGTTTGGTTAGAAGACGCTTGTGAGGAACGGTGTCGAAAGCCTTTTGGAAATCTACAAATATGCAATGAATTTGACATCCCCTGTCGATAGCACTTATTACTTCATGAGTATAAAGAGCTAGTTGTGTTTCACAAGAACGATAGCTTCTGAAACTGTGTTGACTATGTGTCAATATATCGTTTTCTTCGAAGTACTTCATAATGTTCCAATACAGTATATGTTCCAAAACCCTACTGCAAACCTTAGTGATATAGGCCTGTAATTCAGCGGATTACCCCTACTCCCATTTTTTGGTATTGCTGTGACTTGAGCAATTTTCCAGTCTTTAGGTACTTATCTTTCTGTGAGCGAGTGGTTGTATATAATTGCTAAATATGGAGCTATTTTATCAGCATACTCCGAGAGGAAACCGACTGGTATACATCCTGAACCGGAGGCCTTGCCTTTATTATGTGATTTAAGCTGCTTCGTTACTCGGAGGATATCTACTTCTACGTTTCTCATCTTGGCAGTTGTTCTTGATTGGAATTCAGGAATATTTACTTCGTCTTTTGTGGTGAAGGAGTTTCGGAAAACCGTGTTTAATCACTCTGCTTTAGTGGCACTGTCATCAGTGACTTCACCGTTGTTGTCGCGCAGTGAAGGTATTGATTACGTCTTGCCACTGGTGTGCTTTATGTATGACCAGAATCTCTTTGGGTTTTCTGCCAGATTTCGAGACAGAATTTCGTTGTGGAAATTATTAAAAGCATTTCGCATTGAAGTAGACGCCATATTTCGAACTTCTGTGAAACTTTGCCAATCTTGGTGTTAACATTTGCCACAGGTATCGGTCATCGGCTGTGGAGGCTCATCGTTAGGACTGTTTGGTGCACTTTGTGTTCAAGCACACATGCACTCTGTCCAGCATTAAACTCTGATGTTAGTTCCACCACAGTTCGCCGCCTGTCCTGAATTACCAGTTTGCCCAGCATGAGACGTCCGACATGTATAACGATGTGTGGCCGCTCAACCCCACGATGTCTGAACGTGGATTCACCTTGGTTTCGCCATGTGTTGAAGATACTCATCACAGCACTCCTCGAACACCCGAAAAACCGTGCAATTTCCGAAATGTTCGTGCCGAACCTCAGTGCCATCACAATCTGCCCTCGGTCAGACTCAGATAAATGGCGCGCTTTCCCCAATCTATACACGAACAGCACGATCACTGATACTACATGCACCGAGCGTGTATCTAACTAGTAGTCATTCCTCGCCAGGTGGCGCTGTTATGGCCTAGAAGGGTTTCTATCGATGGTCAAAATGTGTACTGAACCAAAACAGCGCTTATTTCAGATAAAAACAAGGAAATGCAGCAGAAAGTCCCACCATAGGTGTGCAAAATGGACCTCAAGAAAAGGAGGTTGATACTGGCGTGTAGCAGTGTCCCACCGAATGGACGGTCTGTCCACGCCGAGAATATTGGGCGACTTATTCGAGTGAACGCACCAAAATTTTGGATCAACATCAACCGAATTTCTCATGCTCCTTGGGTGATGTCCACAAAGAAAAGGAAAAAATATGCTCAGCTCCCTGGGGATTCTCGCCCCTCGTAATGACACTTCTGCCGATAAACAGCAAAACCTTTCCTTCCAAGCAGACATGATCAGCACTCTTCACGTAACAACGAAATAGTGGCAGAAAAATGAAACAATATCACAAGGCAATATGTCACAGTTTTTTCCCATCACTCGTTCACACCCCTTCATCCCTCTTTCCACGAAAAGAATAAAAAATTCAAAAATTATAGTATTCGTTCATCACTAGCTTAGGCATTGCAGAAATTAACTCAGACAACCACTGGAACCAAAAATGACTCTTAAACAGTCTTCCGTCAAGATAGAGAACATGACAAGAATAATTCTGCCTCCTTGATTTATAATAATATTGCAATGTCAGGATAAATACGGTACCTCTAGCTTGTACGTAGATAAAATGTGTTAGCAATGTCACAACACAATACCAGTAATCCCTGTTCCAGGTAATCTAAATCAAATAATCCACTGGGAGCCTAGTCTTGATCGATGTCACTAATCGGACGTTTTTGTTACATGTATCTATGTGTTGTACGCATCATGCGTGAACTGGTGCCCACCAGACTCAAACTACCACATCTTTTCTTTTAAATACATGGTGATTAAATAATTTGCTCAAAATGCAAGCGAGATTAATCTTGGAATTACTTTTCTTTAAAAAATTTATCATAAATCACAAAATAATGCTCTCCCACATCAGGATGTCACGATTGCAGTAATAATGTGACACAAGGAAGGCTTATCTCTAGCAAATTTGCATCCAAAGGGTATTTTGTGAACTTGATGGATCACCAGAGCCTATCAACTAAAATCCTCTGACATAGTATCTAATGCGCCTTACTCTACAAAAGTCTGTTACTTTCTTTACTAATTGCAAGTCATATAAAATATTAATCTGTATGCAGAATGACACAAAAAATTAAGTAATCTGAAAATGAAAGCTAGTGGCATCTTAGTGGGTCGGATACAATTACTGTCTTGTAATTGTGAACTAGTGAGTATCTGCCACCTGTTTAAACTGCAAAATAAATCGGTGTGAAATTTTTTTACCGTTCTTGTGAGTAGCATGTTCGGAAAGGGTGGAATCCAAATTAGACAATGCATTCTAGCAATGCAGGCTGATGGTCGTACAAAAGTCACACAGAGTGAAAAAAAGTGCCGTCGTGATCGCTCAATGCTCCATTGGTAACAGCTGGTATCTGACAGATCCTTAAAACTTATCGGCACGTATCCACGGGAATAATCTGTGGCTGGCGATAGGCCGAAAAACCTCATAATAATATCATCTGCAGTGCATCTGCGACTACACCGAGCATAAAATCTATCCTCATGCTAAACATATGAAGACACTTCTCATGACACAATACAACTAGCTACACCCTTTAAAACTCTAACTCAACTAGCAGAAACTAATGGTTTCCCCAAAGAACAATTTTCTATCTCACAACAAGACTTGCTTCACAGAACATGAAAATGAGTAGTGGCACCGTGAGAAAAATAAATTATTAGCGGAACAATTCGAGTATATCACATTTTGTTACCTGATCTGCTGCAATCTTAGAGTTCCTGAATGAGACTTACAACACATTTCGGTAGGATAGGCTGACGGCTCATTGATTGGAATCACACTTTACTATTTAAAACAAACATTTGTAAAACAGGCATTACACTCGTGCAATATGGGACGATTTTCACATCCACAAAATGATCGACGAGGCGCGTTAGGTCCAGCGTCCTTTGCACAATACTACTACTGACTTTGCTTTACATATACTTGTGCAATCGGTCTCTCGGTTCATATTTCAGCAGGATGGGGCGCCAACCCATTTCCATCGTGAAGTTCGTGGGTACCTGAACACGGAGCTGCCGCATCGATGGATTGGCCGTGCTACAGAAGAGGACAGCTCCCCTATCACCAGATCTCACTCCGTGTGACTTTTTTCTGTGGCGACACTTTAAAGATCTGCTGAATGTACCGCCTCTACCACGTGACGTAGCAGAGCTGCGGGAGAGAATACGGGAAGCGACTGCCACAGTCGACGATGCCATTCTGGGACGGGTCTGGCAAGAATTCGAGTACCTTATTGACGTGTGCCGGTTCGCTCATGGTTCGCATGTCGAATGTTTGTAAAAAAAACTGTCAGAGTTTCTCTTCAAAATGCAGTATATATGACATCTGTACATTGTTAAGTTCTTGTGCAGTAAATAATTGGAGGTGTTCCCGGACTTCATGTACACCCTATATATACAAAGTAATGTAAACAAAAGAAAAATCGCACAAAATGTTAACTGCTAAACACAAACAAATACTATTCCCAATATTAATGTCTATGACGGGACACATTGTTTCTTCAGTGTTTCCAATCTTGGCTAATATGAAATCTCTGTCCTAATATGAAGTCTCTGACCTAATATGAATGTGAAGTCTTAACATATGCAGAGTGTAGACTTGGCTCCTGTCTGTCCTTATCTCATTAGTATTCTCGAGTCATGCTTACTGACTACGGTCCGGAGCTGGATTTTGAATTTCTTCCTCATGTTCCGTTTTCCCGCTCTCTTTGCTGACCTTGCATACCATTTCCTGGATCCATCTCATGCCGTAATATCTGGGTCTCTGATTTTTGCCAATTACTGCTCTGATTTTGAGACCGACTGCCATTGCTACTTTCATCTACATTACCACATTTGCTCTCATTCTCCCGTGAGATGCTGCACTGGCGCCATTCCGTCGCTACATTCGCTCTTCTGTTATCCCACATGTATTAACTGAAATCTGCCAGATCAATTTGAATGCTTCCGCATCACTCTTTTCAGCTCAGAGCCAGGATGTCTTATCTTGGCATTGTGTTTACGGACAGTTGCATCAGCACGCCTCTATTTTATGGGTGGTGAAGATGCTGATCCCGTTGCAGGATCTTACCGAAATACATTGAATAAGACTGAAAGAGTGTTTCTGCGAATGGCAGAGCTTTTATTATACTTAGCCACAACTTTCTTTGTTCCGCAGCAGACTAATAAACTTCATAATTTCAGGCCCAAATTCTGCGAATTATTTATTTATTTAGCGTACGATGACAGAGATGTATTGACAAGTATTTACGACAAATATATACATTTCTATACAGATACACACAACCTCAAGTTCGCAATTGGTTCAGAGCTTTAAGTCCAGGTCGGAAAACCAGTCAGAAACCTCTACAGACAAATAGTAAAGGTCTTCCATCGTGACTATGAATGCTCTGACATTCAAATATTACGTGATGTACTGTTTGCTGGTGTTCAGTGCAGTCGCATTTAGGGAAGAACTTCCGTCCACATTGATGCAACATTACTCCTCATCTGCCTCAGTCAGTTATGATTCGACACGGTAAGCACCAATGTCGTTCGGGTATATGAACACCTGCTGGTCACTCCCAGGGAGACCTGACTAGTTGGTGATGCTTCATGAAAGATTACTCCTGCCACTGATTGTTCCAAAATTCTTACATGTTGAAGTTAGTGTACTGCAAGCCGATTACAGTGCGCCACGATTTTTTCCTATATATGAAATTCCTAAATAAATTGATAATGCGGGGTTGTTGACGGAGGAAAGATGCTCAAAGTGGCTCCTCTCAAGACCCCCAAGTTTGTAAGATTGGACCTTCAGTACCAATTTATCAACTGAACATAGAAGGTGTAAGCGGGATAAAGAGTGAATGTTTATCCAGAACACTGAAATAACGCCAAACTGCTATCATCTTACACCAAGAAATTCACGTAGGAGGCAATCTGCAACTTTTTGGCAGAGGAAGGATTCCAGACTTTGAGCTTGTAACTGCTAGAATCATCCTAAATTGGGCTTGGCAACTTACACAAGAAATTCTGTGAAGATTGTACAGTGTCTTACGATTGTTGAAAATCCTTTGATTACATTCTCTGACGTTTCTTGGAATTGGCCAGGAGTTCAGCACTGTGTTCTTAAGCTGCCAAAGCCGCGTTTTAATACGCAACTCTCCACCTGCGGTGTCAGAGAAGAATTTCCTCAGCGAAAAGGAGAGCTTGTCTTCAATGTTCTGCATATTGGTGACGTAGACCCCGATGCCGCACTCAGCTCTCTCGCAATACGCTATATTTCCGCGGCAAATATTCCGCTCATTATTCCTCCTCTGACGTTAATGGGGCGGTTAACAACTAGATTTTTAGGGGGCAGAAATATCCTCTCGACTCCCACTCCCGGTCGCAGGCTCGAATCCTGCCTCGGGCATGGATGTGTGTGATGTTCTTAGGTTAGTTAGGTTTAACTAGTTCTGAGTTCTAGGGGACTGATGACCTCAGAAGTTAAGTCCCATAATGCTCAGAGCCATTTCACTCCCACTTAGTCGTCTCCAGCCAGTGCTGGGTCTCGTTTAAGTTCTAAGATTTATTTTCCTCAACACCACCAGTCTTCTCTGTTGCAACTATTTTCCTTCTCCGTGTAATTATCTCCATTGCTCTCTACACGACAGTTTAGGTTCGTCTGGGCAGAGAGCGCCAGAAGACAGGTGTTACTGCGTATGCGCTTCTACGATGACGTAGGAAGCCCGTGATCGGCGTTCGCTCCACTCATACGCTTTTCGTCACATTTCTGTCTGGAATTTCGTTTCTTGGTAGTCCGTCAAGTGGCCATGCGCAGCACTGCGGCATGTTAAGAGGAGACACGGAGCTGTACTTGGAGCAATAGCTTTATCATATCGTATCCAGATAAGGAATGCAAAATAAGTAAGCAGTTCTTGAAGTAATATCCATTTCAAAACTGGACTCCACAGCTCAAGGTACCCAAATATTTTTCTATGTGGTGACTTTAACTTAGATCTTTTTTTATTCGCACTTTGCAGTATTGTTATGTAGCATTTGCAATCAGGTTTACATCTACACAGCACGGCAAAAAGCTAGTAAGAAGGAAACTAATTTCTCCCAAAAATAAAAGAGCAAAAAAAAAAAAAAAGAAAGAAAAAGAAAAATACAGCTCATTGTGTGACCTACTCTAGAACAAAGGACAACAAATTATTTAGTGACTATTCCAAACTGTATAAAAATTAACAAGGTTATCTGTGAGGCCAAGACACTAAACTGGCAGTTAATATTCTACTCTAGGAATAAACATAAAGCCATGTTGGGAGTTAAAATGATAAAACACGGTGTGTTTACCATAGAATGGTGTTCCATAAATTAATGATGTAAACAACATAAATTAGCAAATAACATCAAGCCTAGAGGAAATATTAAACAAGTGTCTTGATATCGAAAAACACTGTGTTTGACGGAGGACAGATTTGTCAAATCCTGCTAAAGCTGTCAATATATTTGAAACAAAATATTTAATTCAATACTACGAGCAAATTTGTCTGCTTAGTCGTTTTCAAGTGAATATTTACGTATGTTCGTACGTGTATAGTATTAAGAGGTCTTACAATGTCATAAAAGAAACAGGACATCAGAATCTACTCCAAGTGCATCGGAATTTGCTAAACCATATTAAAAAGCATAATTCGACTGAAAGTGCACATTTGTACGTCAAGATTCACACTGAAGTATCTGATATTGATCTTTTCTGTGTAGTTTTCGGGATAACAATTTTCTTGGCGTGCTAGTACTGTATTATCTCATGTTTCTTTCTTTACTATGATGTAGCGCTATGCGTGTCAGAAAACGAAAATGTGCACGTGAAATTGACCGAACAGTTGAATTCCATTTTAAATAAATTGACTGCCTGGGCGGAAAAGAAGTAAATTACTTTAGCAAATGGACAAAAATAGCCTCATTAATCTGCAAGATGCTTAAACTGCTCAAACAAATCTTGCTGTCGCTAACGAAGCGAAAGCTTCCATTCAAGTATAAATAATCCCTGGATTCTGGTTTCCTTGACACAAGGCTAAAAGCGGAAAAATCCTGTCTTTTGTCGGCTACCTGCTCTCTCAATAGGCGTCAGGAGTATACGTCCGACAGTCTTCCGGCTTGGGGATTTCCTTACAGTAAACTGGAGAAGTGAGGTTTACTTCGCACCAGAATGGTTCCGCTATTCTTTCCGGGAGCGCATTGTGTCCGAGGGCGATGGGATAATTCGGCCGGTCTCGCGCTTCCGACTTGGCCCAGGTGATGTAAGCGTTCACGGCCGTACAGCCAAGCTGTGCTTCCCGACGTGACTTCACCGCCTATATCTAAATCGAACTTGAAGTGAAATAAATAAATACACTTGTTGTAGCTAGGATTCACAGTCTTAAAAAAAATAGTTCAAATGGCTCTGAGCACTATGGGACTCAACTGCTGTGGTCATCAGTCCCCTAGAACTTAGAACTACTTAAACCTAACTAACCTAAGGACATCACACACAGCCATGCCCGAGGCAAGATTCGAACCTGCGACCATAGCAGTCTCACGGTTCCGGACTGCGCGCCTAGAACCGCGAGACCACCACGGCCGGCCGCAGTCTTAAAAAACTTTTTGAAGAACATCATCTTTACGCCAGTGACTGTAATAAGTTTTATTACATACTATCGCAATTTCGGCAGGCTCGTTGCTTTGCTGCCACCCAAGCCAAGCTATGTCCAATCCAAGTAAGCTGAAGGAATGTTGCTTGCCTCGCGGTCTTCCCACTGAGCTATGCCACGTAGTAGTTTATTCTGTACTCTTGAATTGTAGTGCTATGAGTAGGGCTGGGAAGTTAATGAGAAGTCCTTTTTTACCCGCGTATCACAATACGAGACCCAATATAATGTACATTCATTTTGTATCGTATTAAGCCACAAAATGGAAGATTTTATCTGTCTTTTTTTATCTTTCCAGTGATTTTCCTTTCGACTAGTACTGGATATTCTCAATCTGAAGCAATATGTCACCTATAACACATGTTTTCTGTAGTAAGCAGAACCATCTCTGAAAATAGAGATCCTTTGTACATAAGAACCGGAAGATCAGTATTATACTGCGACGCCAACTACAGTAAGGTTTTGGAAGTATAGTTTCTGTAACCTTAGTTACACCAATTTTAATGACTGTTTGCAGGATGGCAGAGTGGCCAAAACAGTTCATTCTAAGTTCCCCGAACGAAGTTTGGCAAACACCAAATTCATTTTCACTTTGTCTTAATCTGAAAAATACATGTCTAAATGATAAGCTTTTCATTAATACGAGTATTAAGCCGTTTGCGCCGGCTACGGTGGCCGAGCTGTTCTAGGCGCTTCCGTCCAGAACCGCGCGACCGCTACGGTCGCACGCTCGATTCCAGCCTCGGGCATGTATGTGTGTGATGTCCTTAGGTTAGTTAGATTTAAGTAGTTCTAAGTTCTAGGGGACTGATGACCTCAGATGTTAAGTCCCATAGTGCTCAGAGCCATTTGAACCATTTTGAACGCCGTTTCCGTATCGCATTGCAAACCTCCATAATTTTGTATTTTTAATTTGCTTTGCGTTTTCTGCACTGCTTTTCAGGCTTTAGGTCATTTATAAGTTATTTTTCTAAGAATTTTTAGATCTTGAGCTTCTGAACACTAGATATGAGACTCTTGTTAATATATTGTAAAAATGTGAGAGTGAAATTACTTTTCAGAACGCATGTGGGATGTAACACAAAATGTTGGGTTGCATAATTTATTTTGCAGAAGCAATTTAAATATTTACAAAATATCTTTCAGTTCCATTGAAGTTCAAATGGTTCAAATGGCTCTGAGCACTATGGGACTTAACATCTGAGGTCATCAGCCCCCTAGGATTTAGAACTACTTAAACCTAACTAACCTAAGGACATCACACACATCCATGCCCCAGGCAGGATTCGAACCTGCGACCGTAGCGGTCGCGCGGTTCCAGACTGAAGCGCCTAGAACCGCTCGGTCACACCGGCCACCTTCATTTCCATTAACGAATCATTAGTGTAGTCTTTCAAAGTGTTTATGGAGTGTGAAAACAGCTGGTCAAGTTTCAAAACATGTGGTAAGGTACTGGAGGATCCCGAGAGAGTGCTTAGTAACATTTTACACAATTTGCATTGCTGGACACCTACCGAAATTTTCCCCCTGTGCTGGACTTGAGCTCTGTTACGTAACTGATCCATGTTCCCCAATTCCCGATTTCTCTTCAATCTCCCTTAAGTTTTATTTGTTCATTTTGCTGCTCCCTCCGTTACGATGACTGAGTTTACCAACACGAACATACACCTGTCAGTCGGACACTTAACGCAACCTGTTGTGAGGTGAAGCACGCTAAAAATGGGTCCCGTGAAACTTGCCCGAGTTGCTCTGATTTAGACACTGTGCTTCAGTACCCAAGTACCCTTGGGTTTCTGTAGCGACAGGTTGAGCTGCTTTAATGTTTGCGGCGGAGATAGAGGTAGGTAGGCTGGAAAGAGAATTTGTACACTTGTGTCGTGTAGTCGCCGCCGCGTTGTCGTACACCAGCGGGAACGCCATCGTAAATGTTGGTTTGTTAATCTCCGTACTAACCAAGTAGCAAGTCGCAGAAATATGAACCGTCAACATCGCAGCGCGTCAGCAATCGTTGGTTAATATATTAAAAAACTAAAAATCCGCCTCTATTGCGAAAAAAGCACCTAGTGCTAAGTGTTAACCCAGGTTTCGGCGCAGATAACTACAACTTCTTCAGAACAACAATGAAACCCACAAGAGCCGAAGAAGACCTTTGTTAATGATTAAAAGAACACCATAGCTGCCGGCCGGAGTGGCCGTGCGGGTGTGGGCGCTACAGTCTGGAACCGAGCGTCCGCTGCGGTCGCAGGTTCGAATCCTGCCTCGGGCATGGATCTGTGTCATGTCCTTAGGTTAGTTATGGTAAGCAGTTCTAAGTTCTAGGGGACTGATGACCTCAGAAGTTAAGTCGCATAGTGCTCAGAGCCATTTTGAACACCATAGCTATGCATTTATAAACGAAAAAGAATAGGAAAACACAAACAGTACATATGTACAAAGTCAAAACCAATAATTAAATTAATGGTGTACGCTCCACCTCACACCGGCCTATGTTCGATGGGCCATGACTCGACATTATCTGCAGTGAAGTGTGTAAGTAGGCTGTTTAGGTTTTTTTTATTGGTAACGCCGCCGCCACGTAGCGCTCTGTATAAAAATCACTGGCTGTGCCGTGTGCAGTCTGTGGCTGGTTTGCATTGTTGTCTGCCATTGTAGTGTTGGGCAGCGGCAGCTGGATGCTAACAGCTCGTAGCGTTGCGCAGTTGGAGGTGAGCCGCCAGCAGTGGTGGACGTGGGGAGAGAGATGGCGGAGTTTTGAAATTTGTAAGAATTGGTGTCATGAACTGCTGTATATATATTGACTATTAAGGTAAATACATTGTTTGTTCTCTATTAAAATCTTTCATTTGCTAACTGTGCCTCAGTAGTTAGTGACTTCCGTAGTTTGAATCTTTTAGTTAGCTGGCGGTAGTGGCGCTCGCTGTATTGCAGTAGTTCGAGTAACGGAGATTTTTGTGAGGTAAGTGATTTGTGAAACATATAGGTTAATGTTAGTCAGGACCATTCTTTCCTAGCGATTTTTGGAAGTCAGATTGCGTTGCGCCAAAAATATTGTGTTTCAACTTAAGCACAGTCTTGCACAACTTTTCTAAGGGGACGTTTCAAGTGGAGCGTACACCATTAAGTTATGTAGTGGTCTTCTGTACATTTGTAATGTTTGCATTTTCCTTTTATTTTTCGTTTGTAAATGCATAGCTATGGTTTTCTTTTAACTTGTGGGTTTTATTGTTGTTCTGAAGAAGGTGTAATTATCTACGCCGAAACCTCGGTTAACACTTAACACTAGGTGCTTTTTTCGCAATCGAGGCGGGTTTTTAATTTTTTAATATAAACTCACAAATATGGCTTTATTGACAACTTCTGAGCATTAAGCCTCTCAGGACTCCACAAGCCAGAGAACACTGGTGCGTGCAGTACAAACTAGAAGTACTACAAGAGATTCAGTCAGTGCTGCTCCGCGTGTATACAGGCCCGCGCTGCCGGTAGATGGAGCAACGGAGACCGTGCGGCCTCGAGTGGCCGTTCCGCGGTGACACAGCTGACGGCTGATTTATGGGCACATGCGCGGCGACCCACTCTTATACCCACCAGTAGTCGGAAATAGCAATCTCCGGAAGTTTTCGACCAATTTCATTGAAATTTTAACACAACATTGAATTCTAATACGGGTCGTTTTTAGGTACCTACTTCTTTAATATACTGTGTGTCCATTTTTAATATACAGTGTGTAAATTTTAAGTTGACAGATCGGAATAACTCGAAAAATAAGCTTCACACGAGAAAATGTGTCGAATCCAAAGCTGATTATTTTCGGGGGGACATCTGCTGCTGGTGCTAAAATTAGCCCGCCAACCCAGCCCCCTGCCGGTGGCGCGGGAGGCAACTTTAAAATTTCAAATGGGAACCCCCATTTTTATTGCAAAATCAGATTCTACATAAAAAACTACGTACATTTTGTCTTAAATATTTCTTTTGATTCTTGGTAGTTGGCGCTGTAATTCAAAGAAAATCCATGTTCTCATTTTTGCGTGGAAAATGGTTACGGATAAATAAAAAATGCTTATTTACTTGGTAAATTTTGATTCACAAAAACTAAAACTCTCTTTCTCTCCCCATAGGGCGAGGTTTGAAAGAGAGAGCAATGAGTTTTGCAAATGTTGACCCAAATACTCTGTTAGTTAATGAGTTCACTCGTTATTAAGTAGGATGTTTAGTTAGTTAGCTAGTCAGATGGTTTGTTTGATAATTAAAAGTTGTGTGGCCTCATGACCACGAAACAAACAAAACCTATCCGAATATGCGGCAAAAATTAATATTTGGGTCAACAATTGTAGCCGCGCGGGATTAGCCGAGCAGTCTCAGGCGCCGCAATCATGGACTGTGCGCCCGGTCCTGGCGAAAGTTCGAGTCCTCCCTCGGACATGGGTGTGTGTGTGTTCGTCCTTAGGATAATTTAGGTTAAGTAGCGTGTAACATTAGGGACTGATGACCTTAGCAGTTAAGTCCCCTAAGATTTCACACACATTTGTACATTTTATTTATTTATTTTATTTTTTTGTAAAACTCTAGTTCCTCTCTTGCAAACGTCACCCTATGGGGAGAGAGGGAGAGTTGTAGTTTTAGTGAATCAATATTTACGAAGTAAATAAGTATTTTTATTTATCCGTAACCATTCTCCGCCCAAAAATGAGAACATGGATTATCTTGAATTACAGTGCCAACAACCAAGAAACAAAACAAATATTTAAGACAAAATGTACGTAGTTTTTATGAAGAATCTGATTCTGCAATAAAAAATGAGGGTTCCCATTTGAAATTTTAAAGTTGCCTCCCACGCCACTCCCAGGGGGCTGGGGTGGCGGGCAAATTTTAACACCAGCAGATGTTCCCCTCGAAAATAATCAACTTCGGATTCTACACATTTTTTCGTGTGAAGCTTATTTTTCGATTTATTCTCGATTGTCAACTTAAAATTTATACCCTGTATGTATCAGGTTTCGAAGTATGAAACGGGATTTCTCTATAGATGGTGTTAGCAGCGTCATCGGCTTCCTGTAACGGCTGACGACAAATATCAGTACACAGTAACCCAACTTCCTTACATTGGTATGTGTATGTGTTTCAAACATGCAAACATGTCGAATTTTGTGCCTACAAATTAAGATTTGCAGACAGCATTGGGTTTCTGTTATCATTTGAAGAAAACTGCTGCAGAATCGCATCGAATGCTTGTCGAAGCTCTCGGCGAACATGCTTTTGGGAAAACACAGTGTCTCAAGTGGTTTGAAAGACTCAAAAGTGGTGATTTTGATGTGAGGAACGACGAGCGCGGGAAATCTCCGAAAAAGTTCAAAGGCCTTATTGGATGAAGATGATACTGAAACTCGACAGGAACTCGCGGAACAATTGAATGTGGAGCACAAAGCCGTTTCTCTTCGGTTGAAAGCTATCGGAAAGGTGCAGAAAGTGTAGTCCCGAGAGGCTTAACGTTCAGAAGTTATAAATACAGCCATATTGATGAGACTTGGGTCTCGAAACAATTCGAAAGACGACTTGTGAAATGCTGCTCACCAGATACAAAAGGAAGTCGTTCTCCATCGAACAGTGAAAGGTGATGAAAAATGGATATATTTTGAGAATCCTAAACGTCGTAAATCGTGGATGAATCTAGGCAGACCATCGACGTCCAAACCGCTTTGGAAAGAAAACAGTTCTCTGTGTTTGGTGGGATCAGAAGGGTGTAATCTATTATGAGCTCCTAAAACCTGGTGAAACCGCTAACGCTGATCGCTTTCATCGATTTAAATCGAGCATTATCTGAAAAATGACCGGAATGTGGAAAAAGGGAATACAAAGTTGTATTTCTCCTTGTAACGCCCCACCACACACATCAAAAAGGTTCAGGGAAACGATTGAGGCGTTCAGTTGAAAATACTAAGGCATGCGGCTTATTCTCCAGACTTGGCTCCGTCCGATTATCATCTATTTGTATCACTGGGACACGCTCTCACTGAACAACGCTTCCATTCGTATGAAAATGTACGAAAATTGCTCGCTGACTGGTTCGCTTCAAAGGAAGAATTGTTTTTTTGGCGTGGCATTCATAGCCTGTCGAAGAGGTAGGAGAAATATGTAAATAGCAATGGAGTTATTTTGAATACAATATTGTTTATCAGTTTCAAACAACAGACGTTAATTGTTGCAACCAAAATCCGGTTTCATACTTCTACACCTGCTCATATGTTGTTGTTGTTGTGGTCTTCAGTCCTGAGACGGTTTGGTGCAGCTCTCCATGCTACTCTATCCTGTGCAAGCTTCTCCATCTCACAGTACTTACTGCAACCTACATCCTTCTTAACCTGCTTAGTGTATTCATCTCTTGGTCTCCATCTACGATTTTTACCCTCTACGCTGCCCTCCAATACTAAATTGGCGATCCCCTGATGCCTAAGAACTTGTCCTACCGACCAGTCCCTCCTTCTTGTCAAGTTGTGCCACAAATTCCTCTTCTCCCCAATTTTATTCAATAACTCCTCATTAGTTATGTGATCTACCCATCTAATATTCTGCATTCTTCTGTAACACCACATTTCGAAAGCTTCTACTCTCTTCTTGTCCAAACTAGTTATCGTCCATGCTTCACTTCCATACATGGCTACACTCCAAACAAATACTTTCAGAATCGCCTTCCTGATACATAAATCTTTATTCGATGTTGACAACTTTTTCTTCTTCAGAAACGCTTTCCTTGCCATTGCCAGTCTACATTCCTTTCTTGCCCCTCGACTCTTATAACTGCCATCTGGTTTCTGTTCAAATTGTAAATAGCCTTTCGCTCCCTGTATTTTACCCCTGTCACCTTTAGAATTTGAAAGAGAGTATTCCAGTCAACATTGTCAAAAGCTTTCTCTAAGTCTATAACTGCCAGAAACGTAGGTTTGCCTTTCCTTAATCGTAGGGTCAGTATTGCCTCACATGTTCCAACATTTCTACGGAATCCAAACTGATCTTCCCCGAGGTCGGCTTCTACTAGTTTTTCCATTCGTCTGTAAAGAATTCGCGTTAGCATTTTGCAGCTGTGACATATTAAACTGATTGTTCGGTAATTTTCACATCTGTCAACACCTGCTTTCTTTGGGATTGGAATTATTATATTCTTCTTGAAGTCTCAGGGTATTTCGCCTGTCTCATACATTTTGCTCACCAGATGGAAGAGCTTTGTCTGGACTGGCTCTCCCAAGGCCGTCAGTAGTCCTAATAGAATGTTGTCTACTCCCGGGGCCTTGTTTCGACTTAGGTCTTGCAGTGCTCTGTCAAGCTCTTCACGCAGTGTCGTATCTCTCATTTCATCTAAAGCTACATCCTCTTCCATTCCCATAATATTGTCCTCAAGTACATCTCCCTTGTATAGACCCTCTATATACTCCTTCCACCTTTCTGCTTTCCCTGCTTTGCGCCTGGTAATATATATGGTAAGTATCTGCTAATATACACTCCTGGAAATGGAGAAACGAACACATTGACACCGGTGTGTCAGACCCACCATACTTGCTCCGTACACTGCGAGAGGGCTGTACAAGCAATGATCACACGCACGGCACAGCGGACACACCAGGAACCGCGGTGTTGGCCGTCGAATGGCGCTAGCTGCGCAGCACTTGTGCACCGCCGCCGTCAGTGTCAGCCAGTTTGCCGTGGCATACGGAGCTCCATCGCGGTCTTTAACACTGGTAGCATGCCGCGACAGCGTGGACGTGAACCGTATGTGCAGTTGACGGACTTCGAGCGAGGGCGTATAGTGGGCATGCGGGAGGCCGGGTGGACGTACCGCCGAATTTCTCAACACGTGGGGCGTGAGGTCTCCACAGTACATCGATGTTGTCGCCAGTGGTCGGCGGAAGGTGCACGTGCCCGTCGACCTGGGACCGGACTGCAGCGACGCACGGATGCACGCCAAGACCGTAGGATCCTACGCAGTGCCGTAGGGGACCGCACCGCCACTTCCCAGCAAATTAGGGACACTGTTGCTCCTGGGGTATCGGCGAGGACCATTCGCAACCGTCTCCATGAAGCTGGGCTACGGTCCCGCACACCGTTAGGCCGTCTTCCGCTCACGCCCCAACATCGTGCATCCCGCCTCCAGTGGTGTCGCGACAGGCGTGAATGGAGGGACGAATGGAGACGTGTCGTCTTCAGCGATGAGAGTCGCTTCTGCCTTGGTGCCAATGATGGTCGTATGCGTGTTTGGCGCCGTGCAGGTGAGCGCCACAATCAGGACTGCATACGACCGAGGCACACAGCGCCAACACCCGGCATCATGGTGTGGGGAGCGATCTCCTACACTGGCCGTACACCTCTGGTGATCGTCGAGGGGACACTGAATAGTGCACGGTATATCCAAACCGTCATCGAACCCATCGTTCTACCATTCCTAGACCGGCAAGGGAACTTGCTGTTCCAACAGGACAATGCACGTCCGCATGTATCCCGTGCCACCCAACGTGCTCTAGAAGGTGTAATTCAGCTACCCTGGCCAGCAAGATCTCCGGATCTGTGCCCCATTGAGCATGTTTGGGACTGGATGAAGCGTCGTCTCACGCGGTCTGCACGTCCAGCACGAACGCTGGTCCAACTGAGGCGCCAGGTGGAAATAGCATGGCAAGCTGTTCCACAGGACTACATCCAGCATCTCTACGATCGTCTCCATGCGAGAATAGCAGCCTGCATTGCTGCGAAAGGTGGATATACACTGTACTAGTGCCGACATTGTGCATGCTCTGTTGCCTGTGTCTATGTGCCTGTGGTTCTGTCAGTGTGATCATGTGATGTATCTGACCCCAGGAATGTGTCAATAAAGTTTCCCCTTCCTGGGACAATGAATTCACGGTGTTGTTATTTCAATTTCCAGGAGTGTATATGTTAAGTATCTATATGTAATGTAAGCATTTACACATTGTTACCAAAAGTCTCAAAACGAAACTTTTCGATTTATTTCATAATTTTACACGTTACAGTAATAAACGGTTAGACACAAACACACAGTAATAAACGTTTAGACGCGCGCACACACACACATGTATATATACAGAATTGTCAGAAAATAGGAAAGTTGTATTTATGGCTTTTTGACTTGCGATGAGACAGTTACTACGGAATCTTTATTTGCAGTAACTAATAAGATCAGACACAGGGGGGAAGAAGAGATGGACAAAGAAAACAGGAAGTAGCGGGCGGACAGAGAGTGGGGACAGGAGGAGATGAAGACGTAGAGGAGGAGAAGTGGGCAGAGAGAGTGGGAGGAGGTGACAGACAGACAGAGGGGGAGGACGAAGAGAGGGACAAAGAAAGGGAGAAGGGGAAATGGGCAGAGACAGACGATTAAGATATATATCCAATTACCTCACATATTATAAACGTGTGATCTCTCTTTTCTTTCACAGCAAAGTGTGACCAGGTACAGCTATAAAAAGAGACAACCTGCTTACACTATATAACACAAATGTCACTGCTCATTCGCTGAATTCTGGTAAGTTTCGTGTAATTTTTGTTTTGTTTTACAACTAACATTTTTAATAATGAACACAGGGAATGAGAAACAGCAGTCCGTGCTACATGTGTTCCAGTTCCTTGCAGTCTTAATCTGTTACTTCCAGTTCGATGTGTAACACCACATCTCGTATCGGTAGGATAACGGGGACATGCAGTCAATCTACAAAGGAGATTGCTTGCAAAACATTCGTGTGACCCACCTAGAATATTACTGAAGTGTGTGGGAACCACGACAAACAGGATAAAAGAGATTTATGAGACTAGTTACAGTGCGTACACGGGCGCTTAAGCAGTCACTCTTTCCACGCCCCACACACGAATGGAACGAGAAGAAACCCTAATTTGTATTACAGTGCAAAATCCCTCTGCCACGCATTTTACGACGATTTGCAGAGTATGTATTTAGATGATTATGGCCTATTCTTGCTAGGCGTTCCTGTTATTACACATGTTTGTGTTCGTGGTTGTTCTGCATCAAATTCATCCAGATGGCGATCTCTAAATGCCATAGGACCTACTGATTTTAGAAATCGGACTGCAGTATTTAAGTCTAAACATATAAGATCTTTTATGGCTACATCTATGCTCCACAAGCCACTTTGCGGTGTATGGCAGAGGATACTATGTGTACCAGTGTCACTTGCCACATTGCCGGCCACTGTGGACGAGCGGTCCTAGGCGCTTCAGACCGGAACCACACGGCTGGTAAGGTCACAGGTTCGAAACCTGCGTCGCGCAGTTTAGTTAGGTTTACGTAGTTCTCATTCTAGGGGAGTGATGACCTCAGATGTTAAGTCGCATAGTGCTTAGAGCCATTGGAACCATTTGAACTCGACACATTTTTCCAGTCGCAAATAGTTCACAGGAAGAACGATTGCCGGTAATCATCCATGTGGGCACGAATCTAATTTTGCCTTCGTGGTCTTTTCACGAGTTATATTTAGAAGGAAGCAATACATTAACTGACTCTTCTAGGAACATACGCTTTCGGAACTTTAACAGTAAATACCATCGTGTTGCGTAACGCCTCCGTTTCGGCAGCTGCCACTGGAAGTGATTGATCATCGACGTGACGCTTTTGTGCTTACTAAATAAACATGTAAAGAAACGTGCTGCTATTCTTTGGATCTTCCCTATGTGCTCTACTGATGTTGTCTGGTACGGATCTCATACCGACGAGCGATATTCAAACGTTGGTCGCGAAATACACTATTTTTATTTGTGTCGAGAGTTAGTAGCCAGACTCTGCGCCAAATGCTGATCACTTCTAGCTTTATTCAGCAGTATTTCCCGTTTCTTCACTTTGAAGGGTGTTAAAGAGAGGCATTTTTGCTGGTCATTTTTGTTAATGATCATCAGGAATTCCTCAAGTTTTCTGATACGAAAAAGCACAATTTTAGAATCTTGCCCTAGGGTTGACATTTTCGCTGAAACAATCGGTTTTGGTTGTATCTTTTTTCTTTTTTTCTTTCTTCAACACCACTTTAACTGGAATATTAAAACGACTCAGGATAAACGGTTTGTGAAATAACAGATTTTTGATGGTTTTGGTCTTATTATTTCCTGTAATAAACGTAGAGGTCGAGAAAAGATTAATCATTTTGGATCCATCAGTTTCAAGACACATAGAATCAAAATATTAAATTAAATATACAAATACTGTAGAAGAAACCTGTCTGTCCAACGTTCGCTATTTTCCTCGAAAAGTGGTAAATTGCTGATTACTACAAAAAATCACCAATATTCTCCCATTGCTTCTAATTTTTAGAAACTCTGTTAATCATGCTTTAATCGATTTCGTACCACTGTTTGAATCTTAAGAATAGTTGGGGCCAATAGGTGAAAACTGAGGCTGAAGAATATTTTTTTTTTTAGTTGGTCCGTTTTCAAGGGCTATAAGCAGATAAAGGCATGTTACGTATACACATGCACCATATCATCTGATTTCTATTTTTATTGTAAACTATGAATGAACTGTTGAGTTTAACGTTTTTTCCTTATATTACGTCACAAGTTGGTTGTGATTCCTCCCGTATTTAATTTTTTAAAGCAAATGGAGCATAGTACTTCACTGATACTGCACTTCGTAAAATACCTCCAGAATAGGTGGTGGTTAGTGTTTAGCGTCCCGTCGACAACGAGGTCATTAGAGACGGAGCGCAAGCCGGGTTAGGGAAAGATTGAGAAGGAAATCGGCCGTGCCCTTTCAAAGGAACCATCCCGGCATTTGCCTGAAACGATTTAGGGAAATCACGGAAAACCTAAATCAGAATGGCTGGAGACGGAATTGAACCGTCGTCCTCCCGAATCCAGAATAGGGATAGTGCCGTTCTGTAATACAAGTGATGTCCGACAGCAGTGAGAAACTACCATACAGACCAGGTGGGTCAAGTCTGCATGATACACGCGAAACCATCTAACAGGCCAGGCCACATGGTAACAGCTACAATATTTTCTCAGCAATTACCATTTCTTATACTTTGTGTTTGTTGCTCGTTTCTGTCGACATCGTTATTAAACAAGCACTGATCACATTTCCCATATTTTTCCAAAATGAACTGTTACCTCAGACACCCATGGCCAAATTACCTACTTTTAATATCAACCCCCTTATTCATAATGGTCCGCTAACTTAAAACAGCTGCTACAGAGTGTTATTTTTCATTCTGACTTAGGTCAGTAGAAGAAGACAAAGTTAGAATTAACAATGCTTTAAGTTAGCAGACTATTATGAATAAGGGGGCCTATCTTTAGCTTTTTCCTATTGATACAAAATACCTAGTTACTAAGGTACCAATTGGAAAACTTTGCACTTGGTTAAGTTCAAATGGCTCTGAGCACTATGGGACTTAACAACTGTGGTCATTAGTCCCCTAGAACTTAGAACTACTTAAACCTAACTAACCGAAGGACATCACACACATCCATGCCCGAGGTAGGATTCGAACCTGCGACCGTAGCAGTCACGCGATTCCGGAATGAGCGCCTAGAAGCGCGAGACCACCGCGGCCGGCTACTTGGTTAAGTAAGTTGACTTCATTTTCTCATCAAAATTTAACAAAATAAAAAGACATACGATCAGTCAATATGAAGTGTGATTTATAATGATCATTACAAATTAAGTACTTAAAGAATCTTAAGTAGGTTGTTGTTGATGTGGTCTTCAGTCCTGAGACTGGTTTGATGCAGATCTCCATGCTACTCTATCCTGTGGTAGCTTCTTCCTCTCCCAGTACCTACTGCAACCTACATCCTTCTGAATCTGCTTAGTGTATTCATCTCGTGGTCTCCCTCTACGATTTTTACCCTCCACGCTGCCCTCCAATACTAAATTCGTGATCTCTTGATACCTCAGAACATGTCCTACCAACCGATCGCTTCTTCTGGTCAAGTTGTGCCACAAACTTCTCTTCTCTCCAATCCTATTCAATACTTCCTCATTAGTTATGTGATCTACCCATCTAATCTTTCTAAGCATCCTTCTGTAGCACCGCATTTCGAAAGCTTCTATTCTCTGCTTGGCCAAACTATTTATCGTCCATGTTTCACTTCCATACACGTCTACACTCCATACAAATACTTTCAGAAATGACTTCTGACACTTAAATCTATACTCGATGTTAACAAATTTCTCTTCTTCAGAAACGCTTTCCTTGCCATTGCCAGTCTACATTTTATATCCTCTCTACTCCGACCATCATCAGTTATTTTGCTCCCCAAATAGTAAAACTCCTTTACTTTTTTAGGTGTCTCATTTCCTAATGTAATTCCCTCAGCATCACTCGACTTAATTCGACTACATTACATTATCCTCGTTTTGCTTTTGTTGATCTTCATCTTATATCCTCCTTTCAAGACACTGTCCATTCCATTCAACTGCTCTTCCAAGTCCTTTGCTGTCTCTGATAGAATTACAATGTCATCGGCGGACCTCAAAGTTTTTATTTCTTCTCCATAGATTTTAATACCTACTCCGAATTTTTCTTTTGTTTCCTTTACTGTTTGCTCAATATGCAGATTGAATAACATCGGGGAGAGGCTACAACCCTGTCTCACTCGCTTCCCAACCACTGCTTCCGTTTCATGTCCCTCGACTCTTATAACTGCCATCTGGTTTCTGTACAAATTGTAAATAGCCTTTCGCTCCCTGTATTTTACCCCTGTCACCTTTGGAATTTGAAAGAGAGTATTCCAGTCAACATTGTCAAAAGCTTTCTCCAAGTCTACAAATGCTAGAAACGTAGGTTTGCCTTTCTTTAATCTATTTTCTAAGATAAGTCGTAAGGTCAGTACTGCCTCACGTGTTCCAGTGTTTCTATGGAATGCAAACTGATCTTCCCCGAGGTCGGCTTCTACCAGTTTTTCCATTCGTCTGTAAATAATTCGTGTTAGTATTTTGCAGCTGTGGCTTATTAAACTGATTGTTCGGTAATTTTCACATCAGTCAACACCTGCTTTCTTTGGGATTGGAATTATTATATTCTTCTTGAAGTCCGAGGGTATTTCGCCTGTTTCATACATCTTGCTCGCAGTATCGTATCTCCCATTTCATCTTCATCTACATCCCCTTCTTAAGTAGGTAGGAAATTGTATTTAAAAAGTATCAATATATATAAAGTATCAGTTCGTAAAGAGAAAATAAATCATTCAGTGTGATGGATGAACCTGGTCACTATCTACCAATCTAGCTACACCCTGTACAATATTGGTGAGTTGCAGCCTTAAATCTCCACGTTCGTTTATTTTCAAACGGTTTCTTTGTTTCATCAAAATGTTTGCTACCACACTGAAGCTTTTTTCAACTAGGTATGTTGAAAGGGAAAGCGATAAGGTATTTTTCAGCAATGTTCCACAGTGTAGGATAATGTATTTTAATGTTTCGTTGCAACCAGATCTTCTGATAGCCTGGGTTGAACTTCTGCTTAAGCTCTTCGTCTGTGCTGATGGTAATCAACTCTTCTTGCATTATCACATTGGCTTCTTCTCTGGCTGTGGTATTGTACTGATTTATTATCCGTTGAGGAATTTGTAAATTTAAAAGATCCTCAAACCTCTCCGTAAAATCGTTGTGTAATGCGTCCAAGTGAGTGACATATAATAAAAGTCGTCATCTTGAAGCATTCCTGATAATTTTGACAAATGCGGAAACTGCGAATACTCTTTTCTGCCTGCATTTTGTATATAAAGGATTAGTTTACCCACGAAGGCCGATATTATTGACTTTGTTTTAATCAATCTAAGATAGTCACCCTGCAGTTGCTTTGCTTGCAGTTACTTTGTTGAACATTCCAAAGGTATCAGTCAAGTAATAAATATCTGTTTTACAATTGTTCAGATTTCCTTTCAAATTCGGACCTTTTTCTTGTAAAAACTCCAACACAGATTCAAAAATGGCTGAAAATCTTTCTAAGCAAGAGCCTCTTGATAGCCAGCGAACTTTAGTGTGCAGAAGTAATCGAGTAAAGACTTCGTCGTTTTCGTCACATAGCTGAGCAAATAACCGAGAGTTTAAAGAATTGCTTCGAATCTTGCTGGTAGCATTCATTACATATTGTAAAGACTTATGCAATCTAGGACTCAGCTTTTTTGATACTAAATGCTGCCTGTGAATCACGCAATACATCAGGCAGTTGTCGCTTTAAGTGAGCTATAAAACCACGATGACGACCAACCATAGACGGTGCACCATCAGTCGCAACAGAAACAATCTTCTTCCATGGAATAGCTTTGTCAGTAAAGCAATGTTCCACGGCCTGAAAAATCGATTCTCCTCTGGTATCAGTCTCAAAATATGTAGCAGAAAGCAGTTCCTGGCACATATTTTCATCTTTAATGAATGGAACATATCGTAACAACAGAGCTTCATTGCCGCGTAATGATGACTCGTTCAACTGGAGAGAGAATCTGTTGGTCTGTAAGAACTTGCATAAAGTGTTTTCCACATAGCGTCCCATCTCGTCTTTGCGTCTCTGAACAGTGTTATTGCTCAAAGGTATTCTCTTTAAAATATCATGTGCGGGTTTGTTCCCTAATGGCTGGTAAGATAAGCTGCTGTCCAATTGTGTGGGGTTTCCCCCGCTTCGCTTTTAGTAAAGATATATTATGGGACGCTCGTAAACCATCATCGTCTTTAATAGATGATGACGCAAACATCGATCTTATGGATGGCCTTTTGTCTAGTTTTTCTTTAAGTCCTTGAAAAAATGACAAGGGCTTACTTTTTTTTGTCAGCAAGTACTCTTGATAAGTGGTCATCCATTTTTGAAGGTTTCATGGCATCGTTACTGAATACTTTTATACATATGAGACACATCGACTAGTGTTGATTTGATGGAGATGCAATAAATCCGATCTTCAAGTAGTCCAAACTGAATTGTCTGCATTTTTTTTTTCGTGTCCGCCATCATAAAACTCTCAGTAATCCTGCAAATAAAAAACTACCTAAATAAAAAAAACAATAATAAACTGTTAAATTTGCACATTATCTTATTTTTATCATACCCAGGTAATGGATTCTTGTTAGGTATTACTGACTTACTCATTGATAAACTTGGATACTTATGTTAGGTAAGTAACTATAGCAGGTAATTAGGTATAGAAAATTCGTATTAGGTAAGTAGGTACCTATCAGCATAAGAATGAAAGCCAAAGCAAACTGAACACTTCAAAGTTTAGGTACCTACCTTCTTAACAACTTAAGTGTAAGTAATTTTAACAAATAGTTTTATACCTACCTATTTAAAATATGTTGTACGTTGTGTTTACCACTTTTTCAGTCACTTTACTTCACTTAATTTAGCTATGTAATAACTTTGTTATCTCTTGAAATAAATGAGTACTTATATGAGTTATTATCGTTGAAGCTCCAACGAATTTCAGAACGCAAATTAACTTTCACGCTAATTGCAAGCTCGTTAAATGGTAAAATATCAGGAACATGTTTGGACTTGATCATGAATCCGTTCGTGTTAAACGCGCCTGAAAGACGTACGCTCGAACTCATTATCTTGTACAAACTTGTCCACACAGACTTGCCGAGTTTTTCGTCTTGTACGAACTTGAGACTTTACATTACTACAACAATGCTATTTCCTATAAAATATTAATTACTCTTAGTACACGTAACACAACATAAACAATACAGTACCTACCTATCTTGAAAGTTTTAAATAAGAACTCGTGTTTATTTAATAGGGGTCGATGTTTAGACCTCGTCGACACCCAAAATGTCGACCCCCTAGGAAACCGATATCGACCCCGAGGGGTCCATATAGACCACTTTGGGAATCCCTGTTCTACAATAACGCAATATTTCAAAGCAATGCAAATTTTAAGAATAAAAATTACTCATTACTCGTTCTTTAAACAATATTTATTTCAAAACGAAACTTTTTGGAATTACTGCTATGGTTAACTGTTATTTTGGTGTTTTTATTCGGTTGTTAGTAAAAAGTAAAATACACCTTTAGAACCGAGACCAAACAAATACCGAAAAATACCGGTTCTTCAGAACTGAAATACAGGCATCGGTTTTAACCGGACGGTTTTTACCATCTACGTTTTGCTCCCTTTTGCATTAATTTCTGTCGCCGCCTAAGGCTGTAAGTCAGTTGTAGCGTTCTTCTGGGGAATCCCCATTTCCATAGCAAGACCGCTCCTCGCTTTTCAATTTAGAGAGTATAACTGTGGGGACACAGGTGGCCACGTTTTGTGCTTTCAAAACGAGACTGCGCACATTGTGTGCTAAGACCGTCGCAAAATCGTGTGAACAGTCAGTTACTGCTAGCGTACGTTCAGGATGACGCTAGCCGCCGGCTGAAGTCTCGTGTTGTGCAGACTCAGACCACGGGAATGCGGATCCCCGCCCCTGTCCTTTCTGAGTCTCCTCTCAAGAATCCGTGCTCCCCTCAATAACGATTTTATGAAGCTGGCCGGCCGACCAGCCTTACGTGGCCGCGGCCAGCATCAAAGCTTTATTGGCGAGCGCCGACTGGCTAATAACTTTCCCCCGCAGTGAACTGACGTGCCGCCCGACTCTAATGATTCATTACCGGCCTGGGTCGAGATTACAGACCGCGCGCGCTCCACGGCAATTGTGCGACCTCTCTAGCCGAGTCTGGGGAGGGGCGGAGGGGAGAGAGGGAGAGAAATAGGGGGTAGGGGGAGATACGAGAATGACAGAGAGAGATGTGGAAAAAGTCCTCAGTCACCGTCCTTTGGTTCGGAAGGGGTTGAGTGAGAACTCGTGCAGCGGGGAGAGGGGAAAAAAGTTGGAAGCCCGGCAGAAAGAGGCGGCGAGGGAGAGAGCGCGCAGCCGAGGAGGAACGCGGGAGGGGAGAGGCGTGACTCCGCTACAAAACTCTCCCATTTGCCTTTATTCACATCTCATCTCACGTAAAAGAGCCCCGCCCCTTCCCTCTTTCCAAATCCAACTCCGCCTTTAATAACCTGCGGCGCGGACCAATGGCGGGGCGCGGCGGGGCGGCGCGCGCCCAATCCGGCCGCAGGGATCGATGCGCGGAGTGGGGAGCCGGGCGGCCGTGGTGGGGAGGCAACGCGGGCTCGCGTCACAGGGGGGAAGAACCCGACTTCATCAGCGCGGCAACGTGCTCGCACAGTAGCGCACGCTCAGGGCCGACAAGCAGCGTCCGCCGGAGCCGAGCCGAGGACGCGACGGCGAGTGTCTGCGAGGTGTCGCGCGGCGAGGCCACATGTGTAGTGACAGCTGAGGACCGCACCGCAGAGTGGAAGGCCTACGAGTGCGACGAGATGACACAGCGCCGGCCGACCGCCCCGGCAGCGTGACACCTCTGCACGACGAAGACTCCGACAGCGGCGCCGCCTCCAAGATGATGCAGAACCCGCTGCTGTCGTACCCGGCGTTCAGCCACTTCCTGGAGCTGCGCCACCACCACCACCAACAGCAGCAGCACGCCCAGCACAGCCACCAGCAGCAGCACCAGCCGCAGGCGACGGCGGCCTCGGGCGCGGGCGCGCCGCCGCCCCCGCCACCCCCGCCGCCCCCGACGACATCGTTTTTCATGTACGCCGCGGCGGCAGCGGCCGGCACGGGCTCTCCCGCCGCCTCCGCGGCCGCCGCCGCCGCCGCCGCTGCCGCCGCCACGGCCGCCGCAGCCGCCGCCACCGCGAGGCCGCCCCCCAGCAAGTCGTTCACCATAGACGCCATCCTGGGGCTGCGCGCCACCGACCTCAGCACCGCCGCCTCCACCGCCTCCGCCGCCGCCTCCAGGACTGCCGGATCCGCCTCCGCAGTGGCCGCGTGTCGGAGGACCAACCCTTCTGCTTCGGGTAAGTAGGCCACTGTTCGTACTGATATATCCCATTCCGTGATGCACCGATTTATCAATTTTAAATCCGCGTTAAGATCGAGTTCCGCCTAGTTTTAGTGGAACGGAAGGTAGGCGACGACAACGCCAAATGGTAGTGTGTTCACTCTGTCCGCAACCTTAACTTGTCAATTACCCTAGCCCGTTACTGAATGGTGAAAGTAGAGTTAAGTGCTACCATCTGGCACATTCATCGAAGACCAAAACAAGTTCCAAAATGATTTAGAAAAGATATCTGTAAGGTGGGAAAATAAATAATGAAAAGGGTGAGATCATCCACACAAGTGTTAAAGGAAATCCGTTAAACTTCCGTTACATAAAAAAATCAATCAATTCTAAAGGCTGTAAATTCAATTAAGTACCTAGAAATTACTGTTGCGAACACTTAAATTGGAAAGGTCACATACAAAATGTTGTGGGGGAGGCGAACCAAAGACTTCGTTTTATTGGCAGAACACGGAAGATGCTACAGATCTAGAGTGCCTACACTATGCTCTTTTGGAGCATCGCTGTGCAGTGTGGGATCCAGATAGGATTAACTGAGTACATCGAGCAAGTTCAACAAATGGCAGCACATTTTGTACTGTCGAGAATCAGGGGAGAGAGTGTCACGGACATGGTACAGGGTTTACGGTGGACATAATTAAAATAAAGGCGTTTCTCGTTGCTGCGGGATCTTGTCACAAAATTTCGATCATTGACTTTCTCCTCCGAATGCAAAAACATTTTGTTCACGCCGATATACATAGGGAGAAACGATCACCATAATAAAATAAGGGAAATCACAGCTCGCACGGAAAGATACGGGTGTTCGTTCTTTCCGCACGCTGTTCGAGAGTGAACTACCAGAGAATTACTGAGAAGGTGGCTATGTAGATATTTACAAAAGCTCAAAATAAAGTATCATAATTAAGAAACTAGCAATGATACAATTTACCAAACGCCAAAACAAAATTCGTAGTAGATGTTCTTGACAAAGTTTCTGTGGTAAGCTGCTGGTGAGTGAAACAGCAGGAAAAGTGCGGTCCAAACATTTCACACGATACACTTTATTTGCTGCACAAAATGCACAGGTTGTTCGAAAATTCCCGTTACAAACTTCTAGGACTTGTAGAGAGGATTGAGTACGTAATATTTTGAATAGCAACCCTGTCCGGAAACGTGCCGTTTCCGTTCTAGTGTGGTTTCAATTCAGATGTTTAACTCATCTGCTTCTGCTTGAGGAACTGAAGTATGCGTGACTCATCCTATTGCCTATCGGGACAAGCAGGTTTGAGACTTCTCTCTTTCCCTCAGCAGACGTGCACGCGTTACACATCTGAAGCGAAACCGTTGTAAAAGGGAAACGGTACGTTTCCGGCCGTGGGTTCCTATTCAAAATATTATGTACTCACTCCTCTCTACAAATCCTAGGAGATTTGAAGAGAATTTACGAACATCCTGTATACTTACAAAAACATCTAACAGTCATATGTAACTAATATATAGTACATCTATACGTCACAGAGCTGATACCAACATATTCGCATTCGGCGAATTTGTTTCGAATTAATTTCGGACTGCTGTCAATCGTCACTTTCAATCCAGAAAGACATGTAAATATTACATGTATGCTGAAGCGTGCACAGGACGATGATGTCATGGGTCTCGATCCCTTATAGTCTCTGTGTGACTGGTGCGGGAAAACAGAGTCTCGCTACGAGCGACAGCGGTAGGTGTAGCGGACTATGATACACAGATGTACTCAGTGTGACATATAGAAGTTTTGGTCAGTTCGGGAAGCGTGCACGGCTAGCCGAAAATGTTAAGGCGACCACTCGCAATAAGCGGCAAACTCGTCTTCGAGTCTAGGTCGCGCACAAATTTTCATGTATCATTAATAGATAGAAGGCCTACGTTCCTACCTAACACAGCTGATGCCAAGATATTCGCATACAGCGGCTTTGTTTAGAATTAATTTCGGACGGTTGTCAATCGTCATTAATGTCTTTTTATCCAGATATCCAGTTATACATCAAATAATGTTTAAAAGTCGATAGATGGAGCCTGCACACCTTATCCATTATGGACTGTTTCTTTCTAAGTACTGAATAACGCAAAAGATGAATTGAAACAATTATCTGCGTCAGTCACTTTTTACTTTCTCCTATGACGCGTTTGAGGGCTCACAACCTCATCTTCACGTGGATCAGTGGATTACATTAAGTTTTTGTTTGCCGGACGTCAGTTGTTTGTTTTGAGTCTAATTTTGCTACAAATAAGGTATACTCAACACTTATTAGTGTAATATAGCATTAGAATTACAGATTGTAACAATAATAAGGGTATTTACAATATAGTCAAGCAGAAAGTACCCTCAGTTTAGTGATAAATCTACATTTTCAATTTTAGACGTCACACAAACACGAAACAACAGCATAAACAGTCCACAAATTGTTCAGATGTTGGTATACAAAGCCTTGTATGAACTGTTGCAGTTTTCAAATCACTGCCTAATATGGACGGCGTACGATAAGGCCAAATACCGCCAAAAGGAACTGTATTTTTCTTCAACAGAGGAGATTTCTTTGCTATTAATAAAGGTCATATACTGACAGATCTTTTATCAATTTATGTTTTTGTTTATGCACAATGTAGTCTCTTTCTTCGTGCAGGTAGTGTTAAGAGAAAGTGAAAGAACATTTATAGCAAAGAAAACCACCCTTCCAAAGCTGTATTTCTTTTTATTAGGGTATTATGTAGCCAGTTTATGGAGTAATAGGGCTATATGTGACATTCACAGCTAATGCAACGCCTTTTGAATATGACGAAACTTTCCTTGTTGCGCCGTTACGTATTAAATATTCCACTACAAATAAGCCCCAGTTTTTCCTCGCTGGTGTGATTTCCGAATATCGAGGCAATAAGGTAACATTATCACCTCAGTTGCTAAAGTTTCACCAAGAGCTTTGCGGCTTAGTCCTGCAACATATCTTCAGGTGATACAAATGTACTGACGTCATTTGTTTACTCTGACATTCACAATGATATTTCGTATCATCATGGCATCTTCCGTCGCAAGGGTGTCTAAGTTACATTTCAGTACTGCAATTGCGCTCCCATAAATATATAATGTGTCACACAATAGAAAAGCAATTAATTCTACAGCTGAATAAACGACGTCGTCAATGGTGTAAGGATGGGAAAGATCTTGTATTCGTACACAGATGTTTAGCACAGCCACACTTAACTGACAACAGAGAAAACAAATGTATTCGTCATTTTTCGCTTACTTCTTCCATTATCAATGTCAATACTTTCTAGTTACGAGAAGGAATATCATCATTTCACTTCCGCCGTTGCTGCTGCTTAGTAATTTAATTGGTAATAAAGGCGCAAATTTTATAACTTCTGGAGTAATTGAATTGCGGTGTCCGTTGAGGATGCGTTCGTCAGTATGTTCGCCAATTAATTCGCTAATTAATAGTGCCTTACCTGTGCCAGGCCTTTTTACAGGTTTAGGTAATACAGTAATAGCATTTATTGTACTCCTCTTTTTACTCTTAGGAGCCAAATTTTTGGTTTTTCTGTGCGGCAGCAAAGATCTGTTATAGCATCGGAAACATTCTTATTACAGCCACCGATTTTACTGCTAATACAACTGCAAACTTTCCAATTCCGCTGTAGACACTGAATAGAGCTGTGTACTTCTTTCAGGACGCGCCCTACAGTAGATGTTCTAACATTTAAGAAAACTATAATAACAGTTATATATAAGCAATCGAAAGTATACTGAACGTGCTTGGAGGCAACTTCTATCCTCGTGGGTGGTACTAAAAACCCTTTCGTAGTTCATGTGGTTTCCTTTACGTCACGTAAATGCATTGAATTTCTGTATACGAGTGGATAGGGTTTCCTTAAAATTAGCACAATTTCAAATATTTGTCAAGGGCAATGACCTTTCTTGAATACTGATTAGATTTCTCTTTTAGTCCTAGTTACAAGAAATGAATGTCCTGCCACCATTGGTACACTTTGTAGTCAATGTTCAACCTTCGTCGTTGTCACATAAAACCGCGGTGATAATGATGTTTCAGAGTTGAGAGAAGCGCAAGGAAACGCGTCTCAAACGTGTGTTTGTGTGGAATCGTAAGGCGGAACACAGCCTCCAAAAATCAAGAAAATGTCGTTGGCCTTCGCTATTTAATTAATTTGTATTCGTAGCATAGTTATACATAAACATCCGACCGGTTTCAAGAGCGTTATCTTCATTTGTCTCTTCTCGTTTTTGCGGGAACCATCAACTTCTGGAATACACTTTTTGTCTCTGTTACAAACATTGTCCCTACAGAGAATTAGACAAAAATAATTTGGCTTGTATTTATAATTTTGCTATTTTTGCTGTCGTTCTAATCAAGCCGTTTTAGACTTTATTTAATAGGACAAGTCTGAATGCCTCCAGGTACTTCACACTTACAGGCGTTACAACATAACTAAAAGAGTCTGGAGCTATAAATTCTGTAGAAAGTAGGAAGTGTAGTTAATAAAATGATGATAATTCGTAACGGTTTTGTTACGCCAATATCAAAATAATTATGAGTGGAAGGCAGAGATTGGAATATTATTGTACATAGAATACCGAAACACTATCTCAATAAAATCACAAAGTGGTCACGGGAAACGTAGCAGTATACTACAATCGAATAAAGATTTTTGAAAATAAAAGATAAAACTCAAAATAAATGTATCATCTGGAGACAGAGAGGAACTGGGAAGTACTAGAACACGAGCTAGTGAGAGCTAGTAACCGTGAAAAAAAACCTGAATTTTTGTGTCTTGAAAGCGACCGTCCGCCAAGGTAACAAAAACACCAATTTCATGTTCCCCATCATATGAGACCAGCCGGATGAGACAGGCAGCAGTAATCATTTTCATCGTCAGAGACCGGAAATGTTCAGCGCAGAGAAGAAATATTAGACGGAAGGAGGGAGAGAGGGAGGAAGGGGGTGGGGCACAAGAGAGTCTAGTGTTACAACACCGAAGAGGATGTAAATAAGAAATGGGACCACATAGCGAACTCAGAAACTGTGAAAAGTAATGTATGTTGTTAAAAGGAATGCAAATACCTGCATTTCCAATTTGCATTCGGATACTCCCTTCATTACCACTAAACATGTCCGAAGAAGGATTTCACTTATTTTGTAATGTTCTACAGCAGATATTGCCTCATATTTCCGTCAATACATAGCACTGCACATTAGTTATGCAGTTTACATAATTACACGGCCGTCTTTTCTTCCTTGTTCAACTCCTTTCCATTGGTTTCCTTGCAAGTGGAACTCAAAAAATGTTTCCGGGCGTTTTTAGTGTCACTGCAACATAACTAAAAGAGAGAATTTACTGTCAGTTATAATCTAACACACACCAGTTTTGTGTTACTGATATTTGCAGACAGTCTTTCTCGCTTGCTAGTTATCTTAACTGCTACCCTTTTTTTGCAACTGATTTCAGTTTTGTTTCCTTACCCAACATGTTTCAATTGACAGTTCTAGGTTCAAAACTGCTACTTTGAAATACAACGTATATAAACCAAATGACTCAAAACGTACAATATAAACACCACCCACGGGTTAGGCTTTAGGCCTGTTCCGATTGGGCAAAGTAGTTGCAGCTTTTACATGCACAAGGTGTTCCACCTAATAGGGGTAAAACCATCCCAAACAACTTTGATCCCATGTCAGACATGGGGGTAAGATAGAGAGTACAGTGAGTACTCTTATTCACTAGATCCCACAACAGAATGCATTGACAACAATAACTGAGAGTAATTAATTATGAATTACCGGCAAAGGACATATCCGCAAATTGATACATTTCTTCAAGTTCCACAGTTCCAGATGTCTGCCGCAAAAACAGTGATTTCTTTCGGGACGTTCAGTGTTGAGCAGAAAACAGCGTTCAGTAATATTGTCCTAAATGTGCGTACCTCCTCGACAAAATTCGCGTGTTTGTAATCGTCTACGTAATTTAACATTTTACGATAAAACTCGAGACTGCGAACTTGCTTACGTCGAAAAGAGCTTGCACGTCGAGGTCTCAGCGAAACTTAACAGAGAACAGTTACTCAAACATAAACATTCGTCAATAAATACACTCACTTTCTATTTGATTATTTATTCCTTACTTAATATAATAATTGTTCAATTGTACACAAAGGTAAGAAATCAATTGTCTAAAAATAATGGTATGTATGTAATCAGAATTTGTCTGTCTCAACTGCTTTAATAAAAACCTTGCTACTTCCTTTTAAGTCAGGTTAGAACCGCATGTCAATTCTTTATCACGGGGAAGTTTCGATATCGTGTTGTAATGCTGATGGAAACAACTGGGTTCTTACATTCCGATCTTTGTCTCCCAAACTCAGTTCAAAACATTCACACCACAGTAACAATAGTGTAACGGCGTTTATCTTGTGGAGACGCATAACGATTCCTCGTATTTTGCTACAGAAACTCACTTCTGTTTCTTAACCAAATATGTTTCACCTGATTGTTTTAGGGATTTTAAGTTACATACAAAACAAATGATTGTTATAATAGTGTGTCGTTTCGAGTCATTAGCGGGGCCCACACGGCCTCTTCAGGGCAAATGAGGAGCTGCTTGAATAAAGAAGCAGCGGCATCGTCGGGATTAATCTACTGGCGACAATGGCTGGGGAGATTGACGACATGTTGACTACCACATGTGTCGTCATCATAGATCGCTCCGCATACTGTCTTGCAGGGAGCAATTGCCAAATCGGAACAGGCCTAAAGCCTAACCCGTGGGTGGTGTTTATATTGTATGTTTTGAGTCATTTGGTTTATATACGTTGTATTTCAAAGTAGCAGTTTTGAACCTCGAACTGTCAATTGAAACATGTTGGGTAAAGAAACTAAACTGAAATCAGTTGCAAAAAAAGGGTAGCAGTTAAGATAACTAGCAAGCGAGAAAGACTGTCTGCAAATATCAGTAACACAAAACTGGTGTGTGTTAGATTATAACTGACAGTAAATTCTCTCTTTTAGTTATGTTGCAGTGACACTAAAAACGCCCGGAAACATTTTTTGAGTTCCACTTGCAAGGAAACCAATGGAAAGGAGTTGAACAAGGAAGAAAAGACGGCCGTGTAATTATGTAAACTGCATAACTAATGTGCAGTGCTATGTATTGACGGAAATATGAGGCAATATCTGCTGTAGAACATTACAAAATAAGTGAAATCCTTCTTCGGACATGTTTAGTGGTAATGAAGGGAGTATCCGAATGCAAATTGGAAATGCAGGTATTTGCATTCCTTTTAACAACATACATTACTTTTCACAGTTTGTGAGTTCGCTATGTGGTCCCATTTCTTATTTACATCCTCTTCGGTGTTGTAACACTAGACTCTCTTGTGCCCCACCCCCTTCCTCCCTCTCTCCCTCCTTCCGTCTAATATTTCTTCTCTGCGCTGAACATTTCCGGTCTCTGACGATGAAAATGATTACTGCTGCCTGTCTCATCCGGCTGGTCTCATATGATGGGGAACATGAAATTGGTGTTTTTGTTACCTTGGCGGACGGTCGCTTTCAAGACACAAAAATTCAGGTTTTTTTTCACGGTTACTAGCTCTCACTAGCTCGTGTTCTAGTACTTCCCAGTTCCTCTCTGTCTCCAGATGATACATTTATTTTGAGTTTTATCTTTTATTTTCAAAAATCTTTATTCGATTGTAGTATACTGCTACGTTTCCCGTGACCACTTTGTGATTTTATTGAGATAGTGTTTCGGTATTCTATGTACAATAATATTCCAATCTCTGCCTTCCACTCATAATTATTTTGATATTGGCGTAACAAAACCGTTACGAATTATCATCATTTTATTAACTACACTTCCTACTTTCTACAGAATTTATAGCTCCAGACAAATGCATTTGGTTTTTATATCTATTATTCAGCTTTCTCTTACTAATCAGAAATCGTTTTTAGTTCTATAAAGACCAACCTTCCACAAATTTTAATTCTTTGTAATTGACAGGATACAATATTGCGAAAATTGAGAGAATAAGCTGACAGTTTGCTAAATAATAGTTTCCAGCATATCCTGATTTACTCAACCGCACCACGAAAGACCGCAATTGCACCTTCACTGGCAAGAACGCTTGAAGCGCAGTGTGGCAGAAAAGTCATGGTGTTTCCTGATTGACGCCGTGTTACCCCTTTCGTTGACACTGTGCCAGCTGCTGTCCAGAAACGATTTATCGCATTCTCCCAATTTTTTTTAATATTCATACATTGCTCATTATAGATAAAAGGAGAGGAGTGTCTTTGACGTTAGTTCCTGTCACGTAATTGTGTATGCATTCGTCACTAACATACTTCATTGATTTTAAAAGAACGAAACGTAAAGCGAATGGATTTGTGACAGCCGCAGGTATCTCAAAACAGCACAATATTAAATAAATGTAAATGTCGTGTGGCTAGAGCCTCCCGTCGGGTAGACCGTTCGCCGTATGCAAGTCTTTCGATTTGACGCCAGTTCGGCAACTTGCGCGTCGATAGGGATGAAATGATGATGATTAGAACAACAGACTACACAGTCCCTGAGCGGGGAAAATCTCCGACCCAGCCGGGAATCGAACTCGGGTCCGTAGGATTGACATTCTGTCGCGCTGACCACCCAGCTACCGGGGGCGGACAGCACAATATTAATGATGAGCTAAACGAACTTTAATTTTTTTAAATTGTATTTCACATCGTATAATCAATTAAGAGCGTGATTTCGTATTCAGTACTAGTTTTTTTTTTACAAAAGTCTTGTATTTGAGGGAAAATGGAGATAGTATACATCGTAAATCCTCTTCCAGAGCGGATCAGTGTTTTTTTGGCTCTCACTGTGTCTATATTCATGACAGTAAATTCCATCTTCCTTTCATACATCGTTTTCACTTCCATTCGCTTTGTTCCCTTTCATACCGACAGATCCTGAATTTGTGGTTAACCAATCGTTCCAGACGAGAAGTAGCCCAAACATAACAACGAAACGGTCTTTCGCTATGAATCTTGTGGCAAACAGCGGTTACTCACCACTCTAGTCAGTGGAGGGATAATGCCATGGATACAGGGGTTCGACAAAATATGGAAACACCGTCGCTTCAACATAAATGCAGACCCTAAACAAGCATGAAGGTGGCGCTGTTGTATTTGAACAATGCCCTCAGTGCATTAGAAGTGTCAGTCTGATCAGAACAGTGGTCTGTGTAGATGTGAGTGCATTGTGTCAGGGCTAAGTGAATTCGAACGTGGACAAATTGTTGGTGCTTTCAGGAAAAGCGGAAAAAACTTCATCCAATAAAGTTATAACGCGAACGGATGTGTTGAAACGGTACAGTAGTTTCCGCTCTATAAGCAGCAGGTTTCGCTGCTCGCTCGCACCGGGAAATAGAAACAGAGGTGGCTCCGCAGCCAATTTTATTACACAACGCGGCCGGCCGCGGGTGCAACAGAACCCATGTGGATGGGTGGAAAGAAATGTGTCAGGCTTCATAATACGTATTTATATGTGTCGTGTATTATGCATTTCTTGTACGTGGGTGTGAAACTGCACATGAACTTTCCTAATCCTCCTCACACCTTTCCGTAAAGCGTGGCCAAATCTTTGTTGGAAAGTAGTTCTGTAGTATAGTAGAGCCTACCTTACTCCTGGATAGGGGATCAGAGAGACAGCGCAGGAAGGTAAAAGTCAAAGACTTTCCAGTGTCACAAGATTTGGGGTCGAGAGTTTGGTCACGGCCAAGTGGTTCGACCACCCCCTCCACCGGGGCCCAGGAAGACCTCCAGGTGCCCGCCATATTCTAGGAGGGTTACAGAAGACGGGTAAGTGAGCAGACGTGCCCTCAGTGCGTCTGTCTCAATGTTCACGCATGAAAGAGAGGTATTAGAATATTTGTACTAATTCTTTTATTTCCAGCTTCGGATTGTGTAAGGTAATGAATGTGCTCGTTTAATTCCGGAAATTTGACCCCCTGTATTAAAGTATCTGGTCCCCAGTTTGCCCGTTATCCTCCTCACATAATGAATGTCCTATGTAAAATATTGGGAGACTTTGGTTGTATACATTTGCCCAACGCAATTCCGTCTCACCCGAGAAATGTGCGTGCAGATTAGTATATAATATACGCGGGCTATAAGTTGTAAAATTGTAATATCTGTAAACTGAAACAATTGCTCCTATCGCTGTAAAGTCGAGTGATAATGTTTACAATAAATAGTAAATGAACTGTCCTTAATCATTAACATACCTTAAAAATCACAAAGAAGTCAAGTTAAAGGAATTTATTTAAAATAAAAGCTATAGAATGCAGGGACCCACACATCAGCGTGTGAGCCTTCGTACAGAAAGGACACGCTCTCTAGGTAGCGCTCTCAAGCTCCCCTCCCCAGTTATCCGTTGCGCAATTTTTATTCAGGGCTTGACGACATCAACTTTCATCTGGCGTCCCTAGGCAAGGAGGTAAGACGGTAAACTTTCAGTGTGAGTTGCGTGATCATGACAGGTGGTCGTTGAAGAGGACTGTGACGAAAAATAAGAGGGCCACGGCTGCAGAAGTCGCTGCAGAACTGAGCGTCGCACTTGCGAACCCCGTCAGAACCAAAACAACACGAAGGGAGCTCCGTAAGCTGGGAACTGCGGGGCGAACTGGAATTCCAAAACCGCACATCAGTGATGCAAAAACGTGTAACATGAAAACATGGTTCCAAAGCCATAAAACCTGGACTATGGAGCAATGTAATAACGCACTTGGTGGGATGAGTCTTGTCTCACACCATTTCCAACTTCTGACCGAGTTTACGTGTGGCATACACCGTCCCAAGCCTAATGTACAGACTGCATCTACATCTACATCCATACTCCACAAGCCACCTGACGGTGTGTCGCGGAGGGCACCTTGATTACCTCTATCGGTTCTTCCTTCTATTCCAGTCTCGTATTGTTCGTGTAAAGAAAGATTGTCGGTATGCCTCTGTGTGGGCTCTAATCTCTCTGATTTTATCATCACGGTCTCTTCGCGAGATATACGTAGCAGGGAGCAATATACTGCTTAACTCCTCGGTGAAGGTATGTTCTCGAAACTTCAACAAAAGCCCGTAGCGAGCTACTGAGCGTATCTCCTGCAGAGTCTTCCACTGGAGTTTATCTACCATCTCCGTAACGCTTTTGCGATTACTGAATGATCCTGTAATGAAGCGCGCTTCTCTCCGTTGGATCTTCTCTATCTCTTCTATCAACCCTATCTGGTACGGACCCACACTGCTGAGCAGTTTTCAAGCAGTGGGCGAACAAGTGTACTGTAACCTACTTCCTTTGTTTTCGGATTGCGTTTCCATAGAATTCCTCCAATGAATCTCAGTCTGGTATCTGTTTTACCGACGATCAACTTTATATGATCATTCCATTTTAAATCACTCCTAATGCCTACTCCCAGATAATTTATGGAATTAACTGCTTCCAGTTGCTGACCTGCTATATTTAAATGATAAGGGATCTTTCTTTCTATGTATTTGCAGCACATTACACTTGTCTACATTGAAATTCAGTTGCCATGCCCTGCACCATGCGTCAATTCGTTGCAGATCCTCCTGCATTTCAGGACAATTTTCCAGTGTTACAACCTCTAGATATACCACAGCACCATCCGCAAAAAGACTCAGTGAACTTCCGATGCTGTCCACAAGGTCGAGAGTGAAACATGGTGGGGTCGGTGATGTTTTGGGCAACCATATCACTGAATTCCAAGGGGCAATGCTAGGTGGCATTCCTACCAAGTATCATGTGACAGTTTTGGCTGATCAGGTCCATCTCACGTACATAATGTTTGTTCCCCAATGGTGACGCTGTGTTCCAAGACGACAAGGCCCCTTGTCACGGCGACGGCTGGTATTGTTTGAAGGGATAGCTGCTTCAAAAATCTACGGTTACCAGCCGTTGAATACTGGTCCCTATTTTTATTGGACCAGAGGCGGGAATCTCCCTACACGTCGGTCAGGGGCCCTGAAGATGGCTTAATATATCGTCGAAACTAGTAGCCCAGTAAAATAACAATTTGGAAATTTAGACGGCTGAAAAGTGTTTGGATTCGACATTGTGTACTGAACAGCCGAGGTCTCGCAACCATCTGTGAAAAGATGCACATCCTGCCTCGGGCATGGGTGTGTGTGATGTCTTTAGGTTAGTTAGATTTAAGTAGTTCTAAGTCTAGGGGACTGATGACCTCAGATGTTAAGTCCCATAGTGCTTAGAGCCATTTGAATTTGAAAAGATGGGCGTACAGAGACTCTCAGGAAATATGTCATTCAGCACATCCCGCCCGTTCAAACTCCAACGTCGGGGTGCACCATCACACCGGAAGACGATGGACGGAGCAGCTCTTCGATCTGCGGTAGCAGGAACTGTTCGAGAATGGCCAGGTAAACGTTTCAAGTAACTGTATTCTCTGCGCATAAAACTGATCCTATCACACGGTATCATGAATCAGGCCACACCAAACGTGAAGCTTTGCTTTGTGCTCACGTGTGTCGTGTGGCTTTACGGAACCCCATATTTTAATGATGTGGCGATTTACATGTGCAGAGATGTGGTGCGTTGCTTCATCTGAAAACAGGCACTTTTTCTCTTACACGTAAATCGTTGCTTTTTTCTGAAATTATTAGTAATCTGACATTACTTCTTTTGTCACTTCGCTACGTGTTACTTTTGGCTTTGTGCCTCTGCTTGTCTTCCTTTTGTAATTTCTCACATCCCAAGGAAAACACATAATAAAAAACAGCACATGGCAGGGGGCAGGTTGTTACACCGTAACATCGAACTCCACTGAAACTGTATAAGATTTCCCAGCACTGGAAAGTTGCACAGGTCACACCAATATGCAAGAAAAGTAGTAGGAGTAATCCACTAAATTACAGGCCCATATCGTTAACGTCGATATGCAGCAGGATTTTAAAACGTATATTGTGTTCGAATATTATGACTTACCCCGAAGGAAACGTTCCATTGACACACAGTCAACATGGATTTAGAAAACATTGTTCCTGTGAAACACAACTATCTCTTTATTCACATGAAGTGTTGAGTGCTACTGACAAGGGATTTCAGTTCGATTCCGTATTTCTGGATTTCCGAAATGCTTTTGACACTGTACCACAAAAGCGGCTCGTAGTGAAATTGCGTGCTTATGGAATATCGTCTCAGTTATGTGACTGGATTTGTGATTTCCTGACAGAGAGGTCACATTTCGCAGTAATTGACGGAAAGTCATCGAGTAAAACAGAAGTGATTTCTGGCGTTCCCCAAAGTAGTGTTACAGGCTTTTTGCCGTTCCTTATCTGTATTAACGATTCTGGAGACAATCTGAGCAGCCGTCTGCGGTTGTTTGCAGATGACGCTGTCGTTTATCGACTAATAAATTCATCAGAAGATCAAAACAAACTGCAAAACGATTTATAAAAGACATCTGAATGGTGTGAAAAGTGGCAGTTGACCCTAAATAATGAAAAGTGTGAGGTCATCCACATGAGTTCTAAAAGGAACTCTTTAAAGTTCGTCTACAAGATATATCGGTCTTATCTAAAAGCCGTTAATTCAACTAAATATGTAGATATTACAATTGCGAGCAATTTAAATTGGAAGGAACACATAGAAAATGTTCTGGGGAAGGCTAACTGAAGACTGCGTTTTATTTGCAGGACACTTAGAAAATGTAACAGGTCTACTAAGAAGACTGCCTACACTACGATTGTCTGTCTTCTTTTAGATTGCTGCTGCGCCGTGTGGGATCCTTACCAGATTGGGCTGACGGAGTACATCGAAAAAGTTCAAAGAAAGGCAGCACATTTTGTATTATCGCGAAATATGGGAGAGAGTATCACAGAAATGATACATGATTTGGGCTGGACATAATTAAAAGAAAGGTGTTTTTCGTTGCGACGGAATCTTCTCAGAAAATTCCAATCACCAACTTTCTCCTCCGAATGCGAAAATATTTTGTCGACTCCGACCTACATAGGAAGGAACGATCACCAGGATAAAATAAGGGAAATCAGAGGTCGTACGGAAAAATATAGGTATTCATTCTTTTCGCGCGCTATACGAGATTGGAATAATAGAGAATTATGAAGGTGGTTCGATGAAACCTCTGCCAGGCACTTAAATGTGATTTGCAGAGTATCCATGTAGATGTAGATGTAGACATCACCATGTCATATTCGGTTACAGATAACCATCATTTTTAAATTGCAGAGAAATTTTAAACATTTTATTGCTCTCCTGAAGCAGTAGCTTTTTTTCTTTTTTTTTCTTACAGTGATGTACAGAAAGGCTACATTGCTATTAAAAAAACACTCGGAGAAGAAAAAATTACAATCAGATGTAGAAGCAGCGTTTCCTCCCGCAGTCTGTAATGCTGAGAGTTACCCTCCACCGATCAGCAAAACAAAATGTATCATCAGGTGGCATCATCTACAGCGCAAAATTTAAAATCCGAATGTAACGACTGGTTTTAGGTGATTTGCTCTCTGTAGACGCCGCTCCTCCCGAATACGGTTCCATTGTCTTAACGACTGTGCCATTTTGCAACTGGTTGTAGCTTCAGCTCTGTAAAGGAATACGGAGCTGGTTTGGAATTTAAACGTGAACACTGGCGACGGTTTGGTGACCAGAAAATCTTCCCCGTCACGTTCAAATTCCAGTGCAGCAAATTCTACCCGCCACCTGCGTTCGAACCAGCTCCCTGTGGGTTAGGCCGCATTGCCGACCGCAATTAGCGCCCCCTGGTATGGAGGCGGCTTCTGCGCCACTGCATCAAGTTAAATACTGGCTGTGCCGGGCTGCGGCGCCGGCTGTGGCTTCGCTGTCACACGTAATTGTGTCCTCCCCTCCTCCCACCCCCTTCACCACCCACAACCCACCCTCAGGATAAAAGCACAGCTCATTGCGACGACCCTGTTTTCCACTTCTGCGCGAAAGAGACAGATAAAGTAGGTGCTCCTCTTGTACAGGCAAGTTTCATCGACACAAAAGCACAACGTGTCTTAACGAAACATTAGTGGTTGTCAGCATGCTCTGGGTTCTGGTCACACGGGCCAGATGGAACCTACCGACCGCCGTGTCATCGACCGCCAATTAGGTTTTTTGGCTGCGGCATGGAGTGGTGGCGGCGGGTCACCACACCGCTCTCCCTGCCGTTGTCGGATTTCTACAAATTGGAACCGCTACGAGGATGCCTTGATAAGCCTGATAAAAAAACAAGAACAAATGTTTGTTTCATAAACAACTCACTTTACTTCTCGGCACAGTCTCCTTTGAGGTATATACACTTGGCCCAGCGATTCTCCAGCTTTTACATCCCATTGTCGAACTCTACAAAATACTCGTCGACTGCAAACTATCTCTCCCTCGTTTGATGAATTTTTTTTTCCAGGAAGCCAAAGTTTCAAGTTGGTGAACAGGAAGAAGTCACTTGGGGCTAAGTCTGGTGAATAGAGTGGATGAGAAACAATTCAAAGCCGGCCTGTGTGCCCGAGCGGTTATAGGCGCTTCAGTGTGGAACGGCGCGACCGCTACGGTCGCAGGTTCGAATCGTGCCTCGGGCATGGATGTGTGTGATGTCCTTAGGTTAGTTAGGTTTGAGTAGTTATAAGTTCTAGAAGACTGATGACCTCAGCTCCCATAGTGCTCAGAGCCATTTGACCCATTTTGAACCAATTCAAAGCCGAACCATGCAGTGTCGCCACACTCTGACGTGTGCGGTAGTGCATTACCTGGAAAGAACACCTTTTGCGTACCAACTTTGGTCTTTTTTCAGCCAACGTATGTTCTAGCAATAAAGCAGGGTCTAGTTATGTTGTGCCTTTTTCCAAGTAATCCCAGAAAATCCTGGCTACCACCCTACCAACTGACAAAATCGGTCTTTGTCTTCTTCGGAACACATTCACCAGCCATTGTCCATCGTTTTGACTGCCGTTTTGTCTCGGTTATAGGTATCAAAAACAGTCACAAATCGGCGCAAAAAGCCTTGCGGATTGCGATTAAACATCGCCACATTTTTTGTTGAAATGTTTTGCCTGATGCGCTTTTGGAAGACTGTGACCAATTGTGGCACCAACTTCACACACAGCTTCTTCACAGCCCATTTTCCGTGCAAGGGATTGTGCACCCGCTCAGTTGAGATACATACAATCTCGGCAATCTAATGAATTTTTATTCGGTGTTTGTGCATTGCCGTGTCGTCGATTTTGTCAAGAGTGTCCTCTGTGCGAACTCAATAGGACGGCCGGTGCGCCCCTCGTGTTCGATACTTGTCCTATCACGTTTAAATTCAATCATACAAAAGTGAATGGTCTTCAATAATGGTGCAGAGTCAGCGAGAACTTCATCCAGTTCTGCTTTGATTTGTGAAGCAGTCCAACCTTTCAAATGAAATTGTTTATTGACAGCACTTGGTTGTCTCCATTTGAACCGCAGTCGACACACTGTCTAATTCAGCCAGCTATCAACAATGAACTGTGCGCTGCACATTGTTGAAATTCTTTATGCGATCCTTGGAATAATCAAGCTTACCAACCACGAAGACGTCATAAAACGTTCCATTTTCTCGTGGAAATTTACCAGACTTACCAAAGCATCCTCGTGCTTCCTGTTCACGCAGCTCCTCAATTGGCATCACGAGGCTGAGTGCACCTGGTTTCGATCTTCACGCCAAGTAAAAGTCCCTGACAGAACTTGGAATCGAACCTGGGTCATCCGCATAATGATCAAACACGCTAACAGCTAAGCTACATTTTTCCTGGTAAAAATCTTGGCACAAATAATGCCACAAAAACTGTAAATATATTCAGTTACAAGAAGTAATTTAAGGTGCAATGTCCAAATTCTTGGAAGGTTTTTCTAACAGTTCACATTTTAAGACAAAGTGGCCATCAATGACAAATAAACTATTTGAGAAGTCTCAGAAGATCATAAAAATAGTTTATCTTAACAGTTTTCATCATAGTTGGTGGCTCTATAATGCAATTAACTTGGCTGCAAGTCCCCGGGCTTTTGGCAACACAGCACCAGTAACTGTAACATGCATAACTTGATCCAATGCAGACTTCAAAAACCTCCCTGTCAAGTTATCAGGTTTAGTGTATTCATCCTTCTGGGCAGTTTGGTTTTTTGTTGAATAATGGTGACTTATACTTGAAGCGTCGAATTCAAGATACCATGCATCTCATAGTGTTCCTTCAAGCAAACATGAAATTTTGGCCCACTATTGGTCTTTGATAATCACTTGTAGTTCTTATTTTCTATTCTGTGATTCAGTCTGCAAAATTAAAATATTTTCATCTTTGAAAAAACTGACATAAGGTTCCGAAAAACAGTTTTCAGGCTGACATCTGAGACGACCATTCAACTTCGTACTTATCATTCGCGTAGGGACCATGTAAAAACATACAATAATCCTCATGTATTGTTTTTACGGTTGTAGCAAATTCTTTGGAAGAGTTTGTTCTTTTCGTCAGGAGGAATGAAATTTTCAATGATTAAATTAACAATAGAGCTTGCTCCTTCTTAAAATCGCGCCTTTCTCTATTATATTCTTATATTCTTATTTCCTGCCTGACATCAGTTACCTTAGCAAACAGCTTTGTTGATTTCAATGTTTTAAACTCGGCTTCATGAACAAGATTCTCATATGTAGGTCTTATGTCATAAGCAGCATCTCCTTGTTCTTCAATTTTGTGTCACATTTCTGCTTCTTTTGTCTTGCATTCAGCTATCTCCTGATTTTGTATTTCTAATGCTTTCTGCTGTTCGTTCGTGTGATCGATTATATTCTTCCCTCCTCAAAGTAACCTTGCTCCGCGTTTCGCGTGTCTGTGATTCCTGATATTTCGAAATGAGTTTTTCGACAGCAGTACTTTCTTTTTCCGAAGAGTTTCAGCCATATACGGAGGCGGACGGTTGTAACTGTACCCGACAACAAACTGGTCTCCCCCAGAAGACATCTCGCAAATTCCGTGTAACAATGGGCAGTGAGGAAGATATTCCATAAGTTTCTCCAGGTATGCCACATCCAACTGCAGCCACGCACTTGTGATTAGCCTTTCTACTACCAAGATTTTTATTTCACACAGAACCTCTGGGGTCATACTGACCCCAAGTAATTGACATCAGGTATATCGACAGTATCTTAATGAACTATCATAACAACATACATTACAGCCCTTCAGCCTAACAGTCATCATTCTATATTCAAACCTATTATATACAAGAAACAAAAAGAAATTAGACTAGGGTTTTACAGACTCCACTGGTAATAAGTGCAGTAAATCATGAATCGATTTTAATGTATTGCAGCTATAGAACTGTACAAAACAAGTGAAATAACTTTTCATTGTGTTTATGGAGCCATATTGACCCCAGAGGTTAAGAGGTGTGGCAAAAAACACTAACTCTGGGTACAGAAATACGCATGACATTTTTTCACTATTGCAGGTGTTTAGGATAACATGTGTTCAACGTAACATGCATCATTCTACTTTCATAAATTTTACATTCAAGAAACAAACAAACATTTTCCATTGGGATCATTTTGACTCCAATTGTACTTAGCGCAAAAAACCATGAATAAATTTTAATGTGTTGCAAATACAAAATGAACGAAATATCATTGGATACAATCGGTACAGAGAAGGGAAGTCATATATTTTAAAAATGATGGTTTTGAAACCAACGGAAATATATATTTGCAATTAATGTAGAATAATGAAATTTCGGAAATACATTTAAATGATTAACATAGTAAGATTCAGGTTAATGTTAAGAGCGAAATAAGCCATTGCAGATGTGAAATGCTGGCAATTTAATAAGGAGCGTAATCGCCAGAATGTTGACTGCAAGCATGGAAACGTATATACATTGTGTTGTACAGGTGCCGGATGTCAGTATATGGGATGGAGTTCCATGCCTGTAGCATTTGATCGGTCAATACAGGGACGATTAATGCTGTTTGTGAATGACGGTGGAGTTACCGTCCGGTGATGCCCGCATATGCTCGATTGGAGACAAATCTGGTGATCTTGCGGGCCAGGGCAACATGTCGATACTCTGTAGGGCATGTTGGGTAGCAACATAGGTATGTGGGCGAGCGTTATCCTGTTGGAAAATACCTCCTGTAAAGCTGTTCAGGAATGGCAGCACAACAGTGAGATCATCAGACTGACGTACAAATTTGCAGTCAGAGTGAGCGAGATAACCACGAGAGTGCTCTTGCTGCCATACGAAATCGAACCCCAGACCATAACTCGAGGTGTAGGTCCAACAGCGGCTAGCGCTCAGACAGGGTTGTTGCAGGCTCTCAACTAGCGACCTTCTACCCAACACATGGCACCGAGGCAGAACCAGCTTTCATCAGAAAGTCCAATAGACCTCTACGTTGCCCTACGACTTCTTGCTTGACACCACTGACGTTGCAAATGGCGACTGTGGCTCAAATTGCAGCTGCAGATGCAGTACGATACGCCAGAACCATACGCCAAACGCGCTGGTATTCCCTCTCTATACTGCCATGTCACTGTCCGGAGGCTGGTCACCTTGCGACCGTACATTCTCGTGACCACCGCTGGCAGCAATCATGTACAATGGCTACATTCCTGCCACGTCTTTCTGCAGTATCGCTGAAGGAACATCCAGCTTCTAGTAGCCCCATTAAACGAGCTCTTTCGATCTTAGTGAACTGTTGATAGCATCGTTTTTGTTCGCTTAAAGGCATTTTTGACTAACATCAACTCACCACGTCCAGTGTCAAAGGTAAGTACCGCTCACCACCGCAATGTTTATTTTTCGTGATTTGATCCTCGCAGTGGCGCTATTAGTATCTACATCTTTCAGGTGTAAAAACGCACCTACCAACTTTCGTCTATGTTGCACGTCTCCTTCTTGGTGTTGCGATATTTCCTTCGTCAGTATACCTTAAAAGTATGAAACGCAACCAGTCAGTCACATGTCTTGTTCAAGGCGTCAGCCACATTGTGTTTCGGGGAAAGAATCACGCCACACGGCTGAAAATCACAGATACATTTAACGTCGTCGCTAGAGTCGGTTGGTTTAAAACAGCGCAGGATCAGGCAGCTGCCAACTACAGTCTTCCTAGAAACAACAATAGGTTACTGGCAGAATTACAACTTTCCTTAGAATTCAGAAGAAACTGCGTGACGAAATTCACTAGAAATGTGGATGAAACAAATATAAATATGTACGTGTGTGTGCGTGTCTATCTGTGTGTGTGTGTGTGTGTGTGTGTGTGTGAGAGAGAGAGAGAGAGAGAGAGAGAGAGAGAGAGAGAGAGAGAAATACGACGGTTAGAATTTAAACAGTGGCAACTATTTATTCAGAACCGATACAAAAGAGTTACATGTTTGCACCTGTTACTGTCCTTCAAAGTAGTCACCAGCGTTGTGTAGACTCCGTTGCCAACTTGAAACGAGACTCGTCTGATCAGCCAACATGATTCCAGACATCAACACTCCAATGTCGCTGTTGACGGGCCCAGGCGAGGCGTGAAGGTTTGTGTCGTGCAGTCACCAAGTGGGGCTTTGGTTCCGAAAACCCATATCGATGACGTTTCGTTGAATGGTTCGCACGATGACACTTGCTGATGGCCCAGCGCTGAAATCTGCCGCAATTTGCGGAAGGGTTGCACTTCTGTCACGTTGAACGATTATCTTCAATCGTCGTTTCTCCCGTTCTTGTAGCATCTTTTCCGACCGCAGCGATATCGGAGATTTGATGTTTTACCATATCTCTGAAACTCACGGTACACTCGTGAAGCGGTCGTACGGGAAATCTCCCTTGCATCGCTACCTCGAAGATTCTGTGTCTCACCGCTCGTGCACCGACTGTAACACCACGTTCAAACTCACTTAAATCTTGATAACCTGCCACTGTAGCAACAGCAACCGATCTAACAACTGCGCCAGACACTTGCCTTATATACTCGTAGGCTTGCCGACAGCAGCGCCCGCCATATTCTGCTTGTTTTCATATCTCTGTATTTCAATACGCAAGACTATACCAGTGTAGAACGGCCCTCGCCCACGGTGTCAACTAGTTCCGGCGAGATTAGTATACAGCGATGAAATGATAATTAAATCAAGACCCTAAACTGTCGACAGGCTTTGATATACATCATCGGGGACAGTTGAAAATGTGTGCCCCGACCGGAACATGTCCGAAAGAACAGATACCATCTTCATATATTAAGGCTAACCGGCAACTGACCTTCTTCTTCTGTGCTGGATGCACACGCATTGTCCGAACTCTTACGGGACTTGCTAAGATTGTCTGCCGCGAGTAATGAACGTAATAGGCAGGGGCACTACGAACGTAGTGTGTCTCACGGGGAGCGCGCAAGGAATAAATCCGTGCAGTCGCACTATCCTCTGTGCCCTCGATGGCTCAGATATAGCGTCTGCCATGTAAGCAGGAGATCCCGGGTTCGAGTCCCTGTCGGGGCACACATTTTCAACTGTCCCCGTTGATGTATATCAACACCTGTCGACAGCTTAGGATCTTGATTTAATTATCATTTCATTCTAAGAGAGCTGTATGGTCAACGATGGTATCTTTCGGACGTGTCCGAAAGAACAGATACCATCTTCATATAGTATACAGCGTTTTAACACTTGAAGATTGCATGACACGGCTCTCAAGTTCAAACAGCGCAGTAAATCCTGATAAGTAATAAAAGCACAAAATCCACAACTGCAACATGAATGACCGGGGTGGGAGAAGGTAGGCTCCCGGCGTTAGCAGACGGCGCCATCGTCCTCCTCCAACAACGTCAACGTCGAAACTTTCTTCCCGAGAAATCTTAACCCTGATGTCCACTTCCATTCGCTTCAGATTATGCTTCGAAGAAACTTCAGGAGAATAGGAATTGATTTACATCTGCTCATTCTTTCTTCTGACAATCTCAGATGTCTATCTGACGTGTGGGAAAGAGTTGAACCATGGTTGGTACATATTTGTACCAAGGTAGTTATCATCTTCCTCTCCGCCTAAAATTTTTGGCAGCGGCAGAGACGCACCCTTGTAATCGTACCTCACTGTACTTGTCAGGGCGTGGTTTACCTTCAACTGGAAGGAGAATCCAATGACGTAGCAACCATCGCGGAGGAACACACAGTGCGTGAGGTGACGGCAGAGTACAGTCGCTGCTGAGCGCGTTGGCAACTAAATTCCTCGGCCACTTTCAGTGATTCCAGCAGCGGACGCGCCGGAAAACAGCAGGCGGGTCACGCGGGGGCAATTTGTTATCCGCCGGCGCGACTAATGAACGCCGATTCGATTGACAACTGTGCATTACGCGTAATCCTCAAAGGAAGCGCCTGCATCAAAACACGGCTTAATGGCCTGCAGCCAGGCCCACGCTCAGCTTCCTGGCCAATTTTCGCCTCCGCTCTCCCCGGCAGATAAGCGTTCATTAAGGTCAGCTCGGAGAAAACGTAATAAAGAATAATTAACTTGTTATTAGCCGTCCTCTTTTTCGTTAATTTCACTTTTGTCTTTAAACGGAAACTTGGCGAATCTCTCTTAAGCAGATTGCCTCTTTCTTGGGACAGCTTTTATTCTCGGCGAGAGCTCGATATAGCCGAATTTAAAATACGAGCTTTCTCCTTGGGTCACTAACCTACGAAAAGGCGTGTAAAACATTGATGTATTGGGTGACTTACGTTCCAGACGTCGCAACTGTTTCTCATTCGTTCTCCTATACTTCTCCAAGTTCACTACACACTTTGAGGGCTTTTAGGGGATTATGAGTAGGTATCATTCCTGGAAACATATCCCTTTCAGGCTGCAGAAGCTAGCTTGTGAATTGGTATTTCTACCCTCTGTCGACTGATGTGTTGAAGAGAGACTGTAGTTCATAGTGCCTCTGGTAATTATTACACATATAACCAATTAACTAATGTAGAAACAACGCCAGATACTAATCGCTGCTGTAGAAGTTAACCACAACTGCAGAAGAAGAGACAACCAAGTGTATGATGTAGCTCACGTACACCGTGATTCGCAGTTACTGGCCACCAACCATCCTAGGGTATCATACTGGACGTATCACGGACAACTACAGCAATACTTTAGGAAAAGCATTTTAGCCGTCAGCTGTTTTACTTAACGTATATATCATCTGCTGGTTTCGGTCTTAGACCATAATCTCTGGATATCAGGTAAAGCAGATCAGTTAAAAACATATCCCACTTTCAAGCCGATGTAACATCATAGTTGCCGCAATGAAACCACCAAAGCAACTATCGTAACCTGTCCTTGAAATACCAACGAATATGTCTCACAATACTTCAACTAAAAATGACAGTGTACCAATTACAGTAGTTCAAAAGAAAAACGCCTTTTGAATTCTGAACGTTATGGCCAACACAAGCAACTTATTAATGTACCAGTTATCTATTTGTGAGAAATGTTCGTTAGTATTTCATGAACAAGATGTGATAGTTGTTTGGGTGGTTTCCCTGTGACAATCATTATGTTGTATCAGTTTAAAAAGTTTTTTGGAAAGATTGCAGAGGAACTATTCCGATTGGTGTCAAGCGTGTATCAAACACTGCTAAAGACTGCGTTAGAAATGAAGACCAAAGGTAAATATCATAAGCAGGTAAGAGCCCCAAAACAGACAACGTCAACACACATTTGGCTTGCAGTGGAAACCCGTGCAGCACATGAAACTGAAGAAACAAAAGACTTGTTTTTAACGCAGCTTCAGAGACCTGTGTTGTTGAAATTAATGGAATTACAGAACCTTCAAACAGAAAACAAAAAGTAAAAGATAGAAAAAAAATCCAGAGGATAAATTTACTAACACGGATTACTGGTATGAAACATGATTACTGTATAGTTAAAAGTTTCATATTACCATTTAATTTCCGTTCCTTCGTTTATTGTCTCAACGAAATAAATAAAAATACAATTTGTACGTTTTTCTTGCTCTCTTGCTTACGTGATTTTCAGTTACAACTACATTGTTTATATGTTGCTTATTATCTTTGAAGAGTACACAATTAAACCAACAAAAACACCTAAATAGATCAAATGGCTCTAAGCACTATGGGACTTAACAGCTAAGGTCATCAGTCCCCTAGACTTAGAATTACTTAAACCTAACTAAGGACATCACACACATCCAAGCCAGAGGCAGGATTCGAACCTGCGACGGTAGCAGCAGCGCTGTTCCGGACTGAAGCGCCTAGAACCGCTCGACCACAACGGCCGGCTGCTAAATAGATCGGAACATTTGCTGCCACTTCTGTTCACTATAATCCTTGCTTCTGCTGCTTTCTTGCTGTCCGTCGGTCGGCTAGTCTTCATCGGGACTCTCACTTTCGACTTTTTCTTCTTCTTCTTCTTCTTCTTCTACAATCTTTGCTGTTCTCTAAATGACGCTGAGAGAGGCCTTTCAGATGCTTAGAGAGGTCGCGCAGTACAGCACACGTTGCTATTCGTTCGAGAACGCTCTCTAAGGAAATCTTACACAGTTACCGATGATAGGAAATCGCGGCTTCGATTGACTAAAGGCTCCCTCCACTATCCCGCTTTCTCTGGCATGGATCAAACTGCATCGTCACTGATCAGCATTTCTTGCTGGCGTAAATGGAGTGACTAACCAAGGCGATATTCCACACCCTGAATAACCAAGTAAGCAAACATCCCCGTTGTAGTCTGAAAATATATTTCGAATTGGGCTGCATCTCCATATTGCAGTGAATTTCTCACCAGCTTCTACGATTGTCTGCACACTAATAAGTGCATAGCCTCTGCGATTGTTGTATTCATCAGCGTGAAATGCTGGTTTTTAATTTCTGTTTCGGTGCAATCCAGAGCCCCTGTAAGTGTTGGCAGTTGAAATTTTTTGCCATTGTAACTTAGCCGTATTAATTTCTTGCATTTTAGACGGGAATCTAATCCAGTCGTGAACATTAAAACTATCTAATCCATAACATCGTTCACAGTTTTACGTACTGTTCTCCGGTCAACTCCAAAATCCTCGGCCCATGTAACAAAGAAGTACCTGCATCCGTTTTCGATAAGTCAAGACCCGTTACGTCATGTACTTGCATAAATTCCGCAGTTGAAAGTTCACATTTTCAATTTCAAATCGTAACAGCTCCTTACATCTACAACAACCCTCCGAATCTTATAACGTTTGTCATGTCTGACAGGCAGGAATGTCGCCACGGCGCACACTGACGGGAATTGCTTAGGAGCTAGCGTGCCCCACCACTGTCTTACGAACAACCTAGATGTATGTTAGTGTGAAAACTAGATTCTACTCTTTATTCACGGCTTAAATCTAGTCAGTCCGGAAAAACCAAGATAAAGCTTAGCATATAAAAATCTACAAGGTTTATTCACATACAACTTAGATACATCTTCAAATCGTGCAAGACTTAGCTATACCTCATTTTTAATCACATTACTTAATGATTTTTAAGTAGCAATTATTTGAAGTAACAATGACAGGTCATTTTTTGTAGGGAATCATAACATAACTTCAAGGAGTTGGGATTCGTGTTACAGCTGTTACATGTGAAATTTGGGACGAAGACTTATTTTTCGAACCATGAAGACAATGAATGTAAAACGTTTTTTTAGACGCACCTCTTTCGGTATGTTACAAAATCATTTTATTGATGACGGAACGACCCTAACTTATGGAACTATATTTAGAAAGATTTTAAGAGAAAATCTTCCGAGAACGAGACAAGTAACCTTTCGATCACATATCACAATTAGAGAGCTCACACCAATATCAGTGGACGTGGCGCTAGAACACTAGAGTGACTGCAGAGCTATTTCCCCCCTGCACTTCCAAACTGTGAGAAACGTTCTGAACAGCTGTCACGAACAAAGCTTTTTCGAAGCAACGTTTTCGGTACACTAAGTGGTACACCCAAGATCGGAGGTCAACTCTTAGCCTCGGATCAACTTTCAACTTAAGAAATCAAGAAAATTCTCGGAGAGGTTTTTGGAAATTTGTTCGAATATGCGAGTAAGGCAAAGAAACAGGCTTCTGCGCTTCAGAAAGAACTGGGTCTCTGGACTTTTATCCGACGCGAAAAATTCCAGGCAACATACATCCTTACCGCCGTACTGAATCAAGACTGTCTTAAAAATGTGCTTTCTAGAATGTGTGGTCTTGGTATTTTTCACAAGAACCCCACTCTCTCGAGGTGAAGAACAGAATTCGCTTACTGAAACTGTCTTGCAATACAAGAAATATGCCTTTGGCCCTCTGTGTTTTCATTGTAGAGGACACTGATCAACTTTCTGCCTCTGAAAACGGCACAGAAGAAACTGTATGAGGATTTGAGAATTTTATTGCACGTGAACTGTTGAATAAAGTAACTTAAACGTCATGTCACGCTACTGTAGTTGAAGACTTCCTTTAAGATCGTGGTCATGGTGATTCAGTGAGCTTCAGTGAAGATGTTACTCGCGATGTGTTAAAATAGCGAGGAAGATGCATCGTATTCGGGAGCAAAAGCGTCGGCGGTTTATTACGAAGTACAGCAGGAAAATATCATGTCGGTGGAAAATTAACATTAAAAAAATTGTCTTACTTCTCTTTCACCTAAGCCGTTTGCTGTGTATCCCAGTTCGAAATTACTTTTTCTTCTTTTTGTGGAAGAAATAGCTCTACTTTGCTTTGTAGTACTTCCCGAACTCTAAAAGAATATCTACACTCTGAGACACAAAAAAAGCGATGCTCCACGAAGGGGAGTTAGGCCAATAGAATCGAAATTGATAAATGTGATGTACATGTACACACAAACAAATGAGTACAATTTCAGAAAGCATTTGATGTTTATTCAAGAGCAAGAGCTTCACAAATTGAGCAAGTCAGTAAGGCATTGGTTCACCTCTGACTCTTACGCAAGCAATTATTCGTATTGGTTGACAGAGTTGTTGGATGTCGTCCTGGGGGATATCGTGCCGCATTCTGTCCAATTGGTGCGTTAGGTCAACCAGATCCCGTGCTGGTTGGAGGGCCCTACCCATAATGCTTCAAACGTTCTCTACTGGGGAGAGATCCGGAACCACTGCTGTCCAAGGTAGGGTTTGGCAAGCAAAAAGACATGGAATTGAAACTCTCGCCATTATCTTGATGAAATGTGAGCCCGCTGTGTGGTGCTGCGGATGACAACCAGCGGGCTCCTGCTATGCAAAGAAATTGCACCCCAGACCATCACTCCTGGTCGTCGATACGTTTGGCGGGCGACCGTCTGGTTGGTATCCCATTGCTGTCTGGGGCTTCTCTAGCCACGTCTTCGGTGCTTTCGGACATGTGAGAAAGAACAGGTACCATCTTCATATAGTCAATGCTAACCGGCCATTGACCTTCTTCTTCTGTGGGGATGCACACTTACTGCCCGAAATATTACGCAACTCGGTAAGATTGTCTGCCGCGAGTAATGAGTGTAATGGGCAGGGACACTACGAATGTAGTGTGTGGACATTAAGTTGGTAATGTGGGTCTCACGGGGAGCGTGCAAGGGATAAGTCCCTGCAGTCGCACTATCCTCTGTGCCCTCGGTGGCTCGGATGGATAGAGCGTCTGCCATGTAAGAAGGATATCCAGAGTTCGAGTCTAGGCACACATTTTCAACTGCCCCCGTTGATGTATATCAACGTCTGTCGACAGTGTAGGGTCTTGATTTAATTATCATTTCATAAATCACCACAGTCCTGGAAAGTGTTGTAGATGATCTGCAGACGCTAGTTTCCGACACTTTAGGAAAATACGATGTGGGACTTACCGTAAACATCTCGAGGATGAAACTATGTTCAGTATTTAGGTGGAGAACGATAACATGCAGATGGAACCAAAGTCTACAGTGATACGAGGGTGCCCAATAAGTAAGTTTCCCTAATACATAAAAAAATATTACACGCAATTTATTACGTTGAAGTAATTTCACTAACATAGTACAATGCTTATGTTACTTTACTACTTAGTCGCCATGGTTTCGGAGCATTTTTGGTAACGTGACACAAGTCTTTCCAAACCATTGTTGAACCAGGACAGGTCCTGTGTTCGTAACCATCTATTCATTGTTGATGTGACTTCATCATTAGTGCTGAAGAGCTTTCCTCCAAGATGACCTTTGAGTTGGCAGAACACATGAAAATCACTTGCGTCAAGATCTTGTTAATATGAAGGATGCGGGAACGCTTCTCAGTTATACATTTCGAGCCAACGTAGAACCATTTGAATGCTCGCACAGCCTTCCCAAAGACATAGACCTCGATGGTTATCGACAGTGGGTGGTTGTTCTGCTGTGGAAAAACAAATAACAGAACGCAGCTCGCAAGCGGACACACTCTGTAGTGGTAGCTTAATGCTGGCTAACATCGTACTGGCAAGATACTGCAGGACGCATCGTAAGCCGTTGTCAGCGCTGTCAACAAATACCACGCGAACACGCAGGCCTCACGTGTCATAGGCACAGTTTATTTTGCGGAGAAATAAGAGAGGGGGACTTTCTTAGAGTATCACCCTCGTAATTGCAGAGCGTGTAAAAGTTTATCAGCTGTTAAGGGATACAGGAAATATTAAGATCGGACTCTTCCGTCGCGTGAATCAAAGGATGTAGTGCGTTTGTAAGAACCTATATTGTCTTCAAGTTCAAGAAGCAAGTAAATTGGAAAAGATTATTTTTCGTCCATTGCGTCCTCTCCATTTCAACTTACGCCTGAGAAACTTAAACACTAAGCGAATTTGCGAAAGGCAATTGAAAACTGCGGGAGAAGCGTGGAAAAATCGCTGGCAAACCCAACTGGAAAGGATCACAAAAGAGCTGACTATATTCACCAAATGATTTAAGTCAGTGACCCACTACAGGGTGGGGCAAATAAAAGTGGCCCGGGCCATTTATGGCAGTATTAACGGAGGAACGACACACCTGCAGTTACTTCGAACAGGATGGAGAAACTGCCCATACAGCCGGGCGAACCTTGGAGCACACTTATACAATCTTCACGAATGGCAGTTAGCAAAAGTCAGTCTGGTTGCGGACCTAGCTGGCCACCCAGGACACCTGATCTGTCAGTGTGTTATTACTTTGCGTGGGGAGCTCTCAAGTCTGAGGTGTATCGCAACAACCCTCATAATCTTCAAGAATTGCAGCAGAACATTACGGATGAGACTGCAGCAATTCGAACAATCCATCTTCGATATGCCTTCAGCAACTTGCTGAACAGGACCCAAAAGCGCCGAGAGATGAATGGTGCACACTTTAAACATCTGCTACAATCAGGTTAGCACTGTATTTCCTTGGTTCTGCTGCGTTTCTTTATACCCTGGCACTCTGTTTTCCGGATCACTTTTATTTGCCCTGTTCTGTACAATCAAGCACTGAAATGGAAATCGGCAGGTTGTGTGGTGAGAAGAGATGATGGAAAATGGATACTCTTCTCATAAAATGGAGCCCGAGGAGGAGAAACCATTGGCTTTGCGGCACATAATCTTTCATTGGGAGAGAGGAAGTGAGAGGGGGAGAGAGAGAGAGAGAGAGAGAGAGAGAGAGAGAGAGAGGAGGATGGGAAAGGAAATACGTTGCGCCACTTTTAGCTACTTACAATAATCATCGAGAATCTAAATGAGGATGCTAGGACGGAGCTCTAAACCGCTGAAATTTGGTGGACACACTCCTCATTTTAAGAGGTTATATTACGTTGGAAGTGGAAAACAACTAAACTGTCCGACAAACAATGTGGAGCATCGAGACCTAGCTCGATGTCCCTCTAACGTCGTCCACGTACACGCCTTCGGCAGGTTGTAAATGATTGTCGAGTTGCAATTCTCCATGAGAGGTAGAATGGTCACCAGACTGCATTAGTGTTGTTACCAGGCCTGGTATCCTGTATAATTGGCTTGATAGCGTCCGGTGTTGAGTAGTCACTGTGAAGCACACGGATATACCGCGCACTCATGTGAGACGGAGTTATCAGCAGCTGACAGAGTTTGAGTCTGTCTCCAATTGGCCGGCTGGTCGAATCGTGCAATATCCAGATTTGTGTGGTATTCGGGTGAGTCCATTTTACGGTTTTGGACTGCATGGGAACCTGAGGACAGGTGTATTTGTTGTCTGGTCGACCACGTCTGATCACCACAAGGAAGGATCGCCTTATATGCGCCCTGCACATCGTAACTCTGTCATCCAGAAACATTTTCTGATTAATACCGCACGAAGGGTCAGAGACTAGTGGTAGCCGGATTAGGGAATCCTATGGCTGCATTTGTGGTAAGAGGAGATCCCATTCTTCCAATATTTTCCAGAGGCATAGCGGCGTTATTCCTGGCGTTTTGTGAGGAGCCTTCGGGTATGATTTCAGGGCACATCTGGCAGCTGTGCGTCACGGGTACCCTGCACCTTTATATGTGACTTCTCATGCGGGAGTGTCGTGGTGCCAATTTTCAATAGGACAACGCTTGTCCACACATGGCGCGAGCCTCTATGAACTGTCCCCGTGACCGTCTAGAGCCCCAGATCCGTCCCTGATAGACCAGCTCAGACATGAGATCGGACCCAGAGCAATTATTTAGGATAAGAACGGCCAGTTACGACGTTTGTGGGCCAGCTTGCCTCAGGAGAGGATACAACGACTTCTACAACACACTTCCTAACTGAATGAGTACATGCATCCAGGTCAGAGGGTGCTCAACGTCATACTCATAAGTGGGCCCACATGCTAAGTTCTTTGCAATTTTGTCTTGATGTGGTAATCACTAAAATAAAATCACATACTCAATCAGATACTGTGCATAAGCGATAAGTTGTTGTTGTGGTCTTCAGTCCGAAGACTAGTTTGATGCAGCTCTCCATGCTACTCTATCATGTGCAAGCCTCTTCATCTCTGAATAACTACTGCAGCTTACAGCCTTCTGAATCTGCTTGCTGTATTCACGTCGTGGTCTCCCTCTGCTATTTTTACCGCCCACATTTCCCTCCAGTACCAAATTGGTAATCCCTTGGCATCCCAGAATGTGTACTATCAACCGATCTCTTCTTCCAGTCAGGATGTGCCACAAACTTCCCTTTTCTCCAATTCTATTCAGTGCTCCTCATTAGTTACGTGATCTAACTATCTAATCTGCAGCATTTTTCTGTAGCACCACATTTCAATAGCTTCTATTCTCTTCTTGTCTAAACTGTTTATCGTCCATGTGTCACTTCCATACATGGCTACACTCCAGAGAAATACTTTCAGAAATGGTTCAAATGGCTCTGAGCACTACGGGACTTAACATCTGAGGTCATCAGTCCCCTAGAACTTAGAACTACTTAAACCTAACTAACCCAAGGACATCACAAACATCCATGCCCGAGGCAGGATTCGAACCTGCGACCGTAGCGGTCGCGCGGTTGCAGACTGAAGCGCTTAGAACCGCTTGGCTACTCCGGCCGGCTACTTTCAGAAAACATTTCCTAACGCTTAAATTTATATTCGATGTAAACAAATTTCTTTTCTTCAGAAACTCTTTTCTTGCTATTACCAGTCTACATCTTATAGCTTCTCTACTTCCTCCGTCATTAATTATTTTACTGCCCAAATAGCAAAACTCATCTACTACTTTAAGTGTCTTGTTTCGTGATCTAATTCCGTCAGCATCATGTGATTTAATTCGACTGCATTCGATTATCCTCCTGTTGCTTTTGTTAATGTTGATCTTATACCCATCTTTCAAGACATTGTCCATAAGTAAAATACTGCCACATCACTTACTGTGTACTAAAAATCAGCCACATAAAATTTCCTCAGAACTGCAGCGTTTTCTGTTGACATAATAGAAAACCAGAAAGAAGAAAAAGACGAGAAAATCTGTGATAAACAAGTGGAAAGATGTGAGTGTTGACATATAAAACTTTTTTCCCCTCTTTCTTTGCTCTAAGCGTAGTGGAGCAACGCAAACATACTTAAATTTCAATAACATTATTTCCACGCGTGTGGATATGAGCATCTGCGAGAAACTGATGGATGAGTTTTCGGCGACGCTCCTGCTGGAATATATGAACCCGGAGAGACGCTGCGGCCGCGCCCGCCACTGGATAAAAATCTCATAACGCGCGCCCGCAGCAATTTTTCATCGCTGTTGACGTCGACTCGTCTCGTCGCGAATATCCCTTCCTCGGTCTCGGCGAGCGAGTGAAGAAGATTCTCTGCCGGGAGCGAAGGGCCGGGGTATGGTGCTCAGTGATGACGGTGGCAGGAATGTCGACGTGCGGGAGGGGACCGACGGCCCACATACAAAATGGTCACCTCCATCCGTGGAACGACTCGCATCTCAATGAAAGTGAATGCGTCAAAACTCTGCTCTTCTTGGAATAGGGGGCGCAGATCACATATACACCGACCAACCACTTGCTCCAGATGTAGAACCCTATCAGAGGCCGAGATATTTATTTTCGTAATTAATTTTGAGGTTAAAGACACAACTTATCACAATCAGCATGATGATAAAAGATGCAGCAATTGCTGCGGTTTTACTAAAATGCAAGCAGGGCTTATTCACAGCCATCCTTAACCCACTGGAAGGATCCTAAAAAGAGTAACTTATCAACAAAGGAGGTAGCATACAAAAACACTCATTTCACGGATTTTTGAGTATTGCTCGTCAGTCTGAGATCCTTGCCAGGTGCTGCTAGTAGACGAGATATGTACAGACGAGCCAAAATAATATGACCAATACAAAACGTGCGGCCGAAGGACGGCTGGTGGATATGTGGACGTGCCCTCGGGAAAAATTACGGCTGTAGTTTCCCCTTGCTTTCAGCCGTTCGCAGTACCAGCACAGCAAGGCCGTTTTGGTTAGTGTTACAGGGCCAGATCAGTCAATCATCCAGACTGTTGCCCCTGCAACTACTGGAAAGGCTGCTGCCCCTCTTCAGGAACCACACGTTTGTCTGGCCTCTCAACAGATACCCCTCCGTTGTGGTTGCACCTATGGTACAGCTATCTGTATCGCTGAGGCACGCGAGCCTCCCCACCAACGCCAAGGTCCATGGTTCATGGTGGAGGGGGAGGGGGGCAGCTGTTGTTGGAAAACTCCTTAATTCGAGGCACTTATGGTCACCAGTTACCAGCTGGCATATAAATTTCCGATGGACGACTTCAGCTGGCGATCTTCCTGGTTGATAATTTACTAGAATGGAGATGACTGTTAAATCATTCGCAATGCATCAGTAGTATACAAACCCTCTTACATAATTTGCAACTTCGCGTTAAACGTTCATTTATCCGCAATGTTAATGTCACTTTATTTACTTATAATGCCAAAATTACTGTGTCAGTCCCTGAGAGCCACGCGAATTAATTAGTTCGTAACAAGTCACAGAAGAACGTTGGTTCATTACAATAAATCATTCATGAAACATTTTTGTAGTACGTTTACAAGATAATCGGTAGATCGCTCATCTACTCTCTAATTGGGCGTGTATGCTAAGTGTTAACTTTAAGCAGGTACCGAAGCCAAAATGGACTTATAATGAGAGTTAAGAGTAGCCTAAGAAGTCATATTTGTTGCTGATTGCCAGTCCTGTTATCCCATCCAAGCGCTTTCGAGGAAATATCGCATACGACTTTCAAAAAAGAGTGGAGGTGGACATGAAGTTGAAAAGCAAGGACGTGCATACCACCTGCTCCAAATGGGGAAGCTATAAAACGTAGAGACAGGCTTTTATTGCCACCTGCTTGAGCTGAAAACAGAGCGACACGAACTTTCCTAGCTAGTATGGGCATATGGATGCGACGCCAATGTTTGTGCCATTTGTCGAGAGGCGATTGCACCAGGATTTAATGGACGAGGTGCAGCACATAAATCAAGAGTCACGACACTGCACACTTGCCGCAGATTGCAATGTCCAATGGAAGCCGCTGGGACTATCACAATGAAAGAGCGCCATGTAGAATGATATATTGTAATGCTCGTTGTTTGATGAATGCCAAGTGAGCGTTTGTAATCGCAGTGCGCTGTCCCCATAGCAGAATTCGAAGGAGCACACGATATAAGATATATCTGTATTTTTCCAGAGTTTTACCCTTGTTCAGCGTACTTCTTCAAGGAGTAAATGCCTAAAGTTGTCAGCCAACATTGGCTAAACCTCTCGTTCTGGAACAGCGGCAACAATTTGCAGCTAATATGTACAGAAAACCCCACAGTACTATTCAGAATTCGAGCTTTGTTATTGTAGACTAGCATCTGAGAACTCGTATCTTCGACCAGTTTATATAGCAGCACGTCAGCCGTTTAGAGGTATGTGCTTTTAACAACGAAACCTCAATTCGTCCACTGCCACCGATAGAAGTTGGTACGGTACCATGTGCTTGATAGGCTACTGGCTGTTGAGTTTTTATTATACTAACTCGACACAAAAAACGATACTCGCATTATAAGAAACTATTAGTAGTGACGTTTTACTGCATCAGTGTCTTTTCGACGATAATCTGTGTTCTCTGACTATGACCAGTTTTACGAAAATCGATGAACTCAATAGCAATAGACGAGCTGTTAACCAGTGGCGTGTTCCTGCGATCCATCTGAGCATAACTTTTATCTCATCTGGGTTGTGGCCGAGCGGTTCTAGGCGCTTCAGTCCGGAACCGCGCTGCTGCTACGGTCGCAGGTTCGAATCCTGCCTCGGGCATGGATGTGTATCATGTCCTCAGGTAGGTTAGGTTTAAGTAGTTCTGATGACCTCAGATGCTAAGTCTCATAGTGCTTTTCGTTGCATCTGCTCGGTGCAGACGTCGTAAGACATCCTTTTAAGTTCGTTGTTGATCGATTAACTCAGTTTTTTATTACAGAGGGCTGCTAACCCTTTGACCGAACACACTGAGCTACCGTGCCGGCAACCATCTGAGCAACCGAAGCACGATTCACGCCCGGTACTCACAGCTTTACTTGTGCCAGTATCTCGTCTGCTACCTTCCAAACTTTACAGAAGCCTTCCTGCGAAACTTGCAGAACTAGCACTCCTGAAAGAAAGGACACTGCGGAGACATGGCTAAGCCACAGCCTGATTGATGTTTCCTGGCGGGTATTAAAATTGCTATCATATACTTCCCTTTCTTTATTTTTACTGGATCAGTTTTATGATTCAGACAGCAAGTAAAAACAATATCAGCGGGAAAGTGCTCCTGTCGGAACACAAACATATAACTAGCGTTTTACTAAGATAATAATTGTCAGAGGTATCCAGAAACTACAGCGTGTTAAAAAAAAATCCGTGGTACAGTAAGGGATGGTCGGAACTGCGCCAAGGTCGTTCGGCCACTTAATGACTGTTATGTTAAAGAGCACAGTTAGTGCGTATATTACCTAGGTAACTCTTTGAACTAAACACTCAAAGCTAGGCTGATTTCGTTTCACGAGTCTGTTTACGTTAGACGCGTTTGTTCTGTGATGTTTACTAGCTAAACTTTGATTTTAAATCAGCTATACCAGAAAGATCCTATTGCTGTCTACAACACGACTATGAGCTGTGGTACAGATGTGCTCAGTGAAATATAATCCATCGGCAACTGTCTCCGAAACTCTCAAGGGAAGCGGAAAGCAGTCGTTACAGATATTTGTCTGTGGAAAAGTGAGCGTGTTGCACATCGCCCTACTGCCGTCTCGCTGATATCAATCTCCCAGTTCGCGCCACACAGGGTTCACACATCGAACGTGAAAGCGAGCGTGGAGCTGAAGTTTTGCGACGTCACACCATGGAATTTCGAGTTTCGGAACAATACCAATCGCGAATCAGATGCGTCAGAGTTTTGCAGTATGGATGGGAATGTGACCAATGAGAAGCAACATTGCCTTCTGCGTCATAAGCAGAACATAGATTCCATATTGAATTATTTCGTTTTGCAGTTGGAGACCGTGTTTGGAAGCTTTTTACATTACAACTCCAGTGCTGTGAATATATGTTGTTTCGAATCACTGACACATTTAGAAAACTCGTCAATGTTGATGCGATTTGTTATAACAAAATTACAGGGAATGGCATGGCGGCGGTCAGAGGCTTTCCGTATCTGGTGATTTTCGCAATGTAATGTGCTTGCTATGAAAGTGTGCCGTTTCAAGGCACCAGCGCATTGCGGATTGATTAGAAATGCATCGCTTTTGGTACCATTTGTTATAATTAAATGCCAGGTAATAACATGCAGGCGACTGAGGCCTTAAGAGCGTTGTAACATCAAAGACATAGCCAGAACGAACGTCTGTTCAACGGTGAAAATACAAATTTATTTGGCAATTTTTGTAATTCTGTGGTTTAATTTATGTAAATTACACCTAAAAGCTGTTCAGAGAATACATCAACACAGAAGAGAGAAACTGATCTACAAGAAGAAATTGAAATAAATTTATGTTTTTTAAAACAAAATACGAGTATATTCTAGTGGACACTAATGTACGCTCATTTAATTTTTAAAGTTAATTCCTTGCTTGTGTGATAAATTGACAGATATGTTGGTTGTGCTTAAGTTTTGCATCAACATTTATGCAACGTTGTAATCAATGGTATTTAAGCTCAAAAAATCCTAGTTAAAGAAAATAATGCAGTGGATAGCGACATAGTCTAGGAATAGAAAAGTTGACTGTTTGCGACCTTCTTCATGCAAAGGTTTTTTAGGTCACTTTCATAATTTTTAAGAGATTCTGTCACCTTTTTTTATTTAATGCAAGTATTTTGTGGAATAATCCATTCTGCGTATAAATAACACCGCACTTCATTTGGGAATAAATTTGTTCGATTTTGTGAATGTCCCAGGGAACATGGACCAGTGAATTCCAAGATTGCTGTCTGTGTCATTGGCTGATTCTCTCTCAATTCAGTACAGCGTCAACAGACCTAATGCAGCTATTTTACGCACGTCCATATCGTAAGCAATCTGTGTGGTCTGCGAGATAGTTATAGCCGACAAATGCCGCTGGAGTCGCAAATAACGTCGAGGAGCACGCTCCGTGTGATGCACCACCTTTTTCTGGATATGATCCCACCACGTTTGGAGTGTTTGGTGACGAGAAACATGTCCCGTGTGAGGACTGCGTAAAGCTGTCGGCACACGGGACGAGTTAGCTAACGTTGATGTGTCGCTCAACGAGTTTCGTGACGTCACTTCCTGCTATCACGTTGACGAGCCATTTCTTCACGTGACACACAAAAGGAGTTCTGCGATGTTTTGGAGACGTGTTATTACGTAAATCAGAACCAATAGCAAGCAATAACGCACCCTACATCACAAGGAGAAAGCTTAAGGGATGCAGAAAACAAGACGCCATATTGTATTTGTCGTATTCAGTAGAAGCCCATGTTCGGTGAGTTTTATGTTGTACTTTAAACGTCATATTGGTGGCTAAATAATAATTGTATGTAGTTATTATCGCGCGTTAACTCGCGTGTTGTAAGAGTAAGCCATTTTCAGGCACGGCTCATAGAAGTTTCATAAAAACGTGTCGTTTTTGTTAACATTTGTTGTAATGAAGTGTAAATTAATAACATTTGGACAATTAAAGCCTGTAAGAGACAGTCGCTTACATAGAAGCTACGGGTGAGGATGGTGAGTGGAAGCACCACCTTGCGAAACACGTTAGGTCGGGAGAGGGATCGAGTCTTCCTCCTGTTCCTTTCTTTTCTTTTCACCATCGCGTTTTCTAAAAGAAATAATTGCTGTAATATATGATGTTATGTAAATGTAAGCGTCTACTCTTTCAGAAGTGAATTTGCTCGATTTGGTGAACTTTTATAAACTGATGTCCTTACTGACTGGACGTATATATGTCCTTTTTTCTTATTATACCGAATGATCAGAAAGTCAGTATAAATTTGAAAACTGAATAAATCACGGAATAATGCGAATAGAGAGGTACAAACTGACACACATACTTGGAATGACATGGGGTTTTATTAGAACCAAAAAAATACAAAAGTTCAAATATGTCCGACAGATGGCTCTTCATCTGATCACAATAGCAATAATTAGCATAAAAAAGTAAGACAAAGCAAAGATGATGCTCTTCACAGGAAATGCTCAATATGTCCACCATCATTACTCAACAATAGCTGTAGTCGAGGAATAATGTTGTGAACAGCACTGTAAAGCATGTCGCGAGTTATGATGAGGCATTGGCGTCGGATGCTGTCCTTCAGCATCCCTAGAGATGTCGGTCGATCACGATACACTTGCGACTTCAGGTAACCCCAAAGCCAATAATCGCACGGACTGAGGTCTGGGGACCTGGGAGGCCAGGCATGACGAAAGTGGCGGTTGAGCACACGAGCATCACCAAACGACGCGCGCAAGAGATCTTTCACGCGTCTAGCAATATGGGTTGGAGCGCTATCCTGCATAAAGATCGTACGTTCCAGCAGGTGTTTATCACCCAGGCTGGGGATGATGCGCATTTGTTACATATCGGCGTACCTCTCACCCGTCACGGTAGCAGTTACAAAACCAGAATTACGCATTTCCTCGAAGGAAAAGGCCCGATATCGGTAGATGTGGTAAATCCAACCCATACCGTGACTTTCTCGTCGTGCAATGGAGTTTCCACGACAGTTCTAGGATTTTCGGTAGCCCAAATTCTGCAGTTGTTGGCGTTGACAGACCCTCGGAGCGTGAAATGAACTTCGTCGGTCCACAACACGTTACTCAACCAATCGTCATCTTCCGCCATCTTTTGAAACGCCCACACCGCAAATGCCTTCCGCTTCACTAAATCGCCAGGTAACAGTTCATGATGCCGATGGATTTTGTACGGACAGCATCGAAGGGTACGCCTAAGTGCCAACCAAACAGTAGTACATGGAATGCCGGTGCGACGTGCGACCGCACGAGCGCTGACTTCCCCGTGCATAGACGAACCCGCTACAGTCTCAATTTCTTCCTGAACTGTCTCAGCAGCATTACGCCTTGCGCTCGGTCGGCCACTACGGGGTCTATCGTCTAAACAACCCGTGGCTTCGAACATCGAAATCATTCTCGCCACAGCTGCATTTGTGAACGGACCTTTACCTTTTCGAATCCCCTTCCTATGGTGATGGGATCGTAACGCCGAACTAGCACATTCCCCATACTGATAATGCAGCCTCACCAAAAGCGCCTTTCAGGTAACGTCAACATGCTGCGACTGCTGGCACATCTGATTCTCTCTCTCATTGCTCCTTTTATACACGATTGTCATGAGCAGTCACCGACCTTTTGCTGTCCAGCGCCATCTGTCGGACATTTTGCGAACTTCGTAATTTTTTGGTTCTAATAAAATCCCATGTCATTCCAAGCATGTGTGCCAATTTTTACCTCTCTATCTACATTACTCCGTGGTTTATTATTTTTTCAAATTTATACTGACTTTTTGATCGCCCGGTATGTTCACGGATATTGGAAGTTTATTCATGTATACCGAAGAAAGAACAACACGACCGGCATATGGACAAGGGAGGAAATGTGCGTTTTAGAAGAGCAAGCGCCGGAGTTTTACGCGCCTCGACTTTGTGAACAGACTATTTTGTTTGCGAGCCAAATAAAGACAACAACTCTGCTAGAGAGCGCTTAGAGGGCAAAGTCACGCTGACCAGATCGTCCTTTGTTACTCGTGCCGACGACGCTGTGTCTCTTGCGTTGGATATGCCGTCTGCGTGCACGCCGTCAGCTGCCTCGTCCCGTGCGCCGATGGCTCAAAAAGCGGAAGAGTGACCGACGGCTTAAGAAGCGGGAGAGCGAGCGCTACCTGCCTGCCATCTCCCGGCCGCCAGCGTCGACTCCACGTCCAGACCAGACCGGGCCAGCGCAGCCCGGGCTCGGCTCGGCGCGGCTGGCATAGCGGGCGACATGCCGGTACGCAATTGGCAGCGCGGCGCGGCATTTAGCGCTAATTAACAGCCGCACAATGGAGCGGGGGCGGTGGGGGCGCGGCCGCCGCCGGCCGGCGATAAATCAGCCCTGAGTTATGTCCGCCGCAGCCGCTGCCGGCGCCACCAGCAGCCGTCGCCGGCGGCACTGATTGACCGTCCGACTTCAGCACGGCGACACTTCCCGCCCGTCACCAGCCCCGCACAAAGTTCCGAGCACTCCGTGCCCAACCGTTCTACCCCTCCACGTGTTTCCTGCCCCCACTATCAGTCTCCAACGTAATCGCTGAAACATTCCTCATCCACTGTTTCTGCCACGCACCACATCAGAGTTGGCATCCAACGAGACTTCCATGCATCGTACGGTCATTTGCCCTGTTTTACGCACTATGTCATCCCTTGTGTCGTCCTAAATCCCGCCTGCGGCCGCCTCATACTGAACATCAGCAGGACTGCGCGTCACATACAGTAAAAGGTATCAGAGGCGGCCCTTCCCAATCGCCGATTCTCGAGGAAGACGGGTGGTGGAAGTGGATTCTCTAAGGCTGAACGTGACATCCATCACGAGGCTAGTTATTAAACTGTACTGAAAGTTACTATATTACTAATTTTATTTTACATGCAGGACGTCCCAGAAATATTGTGAGAAACTCCTAGTGGTTGTAGACAGTGTCTTGGGGAACAAATCGACGATAGGAACCCGTGCCCAGAAACGTCATCAAATGACGCTACAGAGCGTTGAAATTTTAGGCACCAACTCTTGCCACTAGGCTACCCCTTATGCAGAAAATGTGACTTCATATACCCACACACCGTAGGCGGGACGTCTCGGAATGTTGTCTCCTATGAACGCGATGCTCTGTTATTTCAGTGGATGACTGTTTTGGACAAAGGTTTCTATCTGCAATTCTTTTTTCTCCTGGAACTCTAAAATCTTCAATGTTTTTTGGTATACAGGAGAAAAACAAACTGCTGATGGAAAGGAGTCGGCCGGTCGGAGTGGCCGAGCGGTTCCAGGCGCTACAGTCTGGAACCGCGCGACCGCTGCGTCGCAGGTTCGAATCCTGCCTCGGGCATGGATGTGTGAGATGTCCTTAGCTTAGTTAGGTTTCAGTAGTTCTAAGTTCTAGCGGACTGATGACCTCAGCAGTTAAGTCCCATAGTGCTCAGAACCATTTGAACCATTTTTTTCGGAAACGTGTCCGAAACTGTCATCCAACCAAGCAACAGTGCATCGCATTCGTAGGAGTCAAGGCCTTTATACGCAACAGCTAGCCCCATCTTCTCCACTGGCGATAGCGGCAATCAGTCACTCGCACTGAATTACAACCAACGTTGCGAGACATATCGCTTACGGTTCATCGGTGCATATAGTCACATGGGTGGCCTAGTGACAGGCGCCAGCGCCTTTATTTTCAACTCTCTGTAGCGAGATGGCATTTCCGGACACGGGTTCATACCCTGGATTTGTTCCTCAAGACACCCTCAACACCCCCTCGAAGATTGTCGCAACATTTCGGTGAAATCTTGTGTGAACATGGCCAACACATCCGTCGTACCACATAACCTGTCGTACTACCAAGGACACGTTCTCAGCTGGCCGGGTGGCCGAGCGGTTCTAGGCGCTTCAGTCTGGAACCGCGCGACCACTAGGGTCGCAGGATCGAATCCTACCTCGGCCATGGATGTGTGTGATTTCCTTAGGTTAGTTAGGTTTAAGTAGTTCTAAGTTCTAGGGGACTGATGACCTGAGATGTTAAGTCCCATAGTGCTCAGAGACATTTGAACCATTTTTTGAACACATTCTCAAGCAACCCATGCAGAGTAATATGTAGAAGTCCGGGGTCGTTCCTCTATCGAGGCGATGTGTAATAATAACGGATACACTCATGTAATGACCAACAATACCTTCCGACACATTGATGCTGAACTGATTCTAATGAGACGCCTGTGGCCTACAGATGACAATTGTGCAGACTGATGATGCCATTTCTGGTAAACGTTTCTTCTTCGGCAAAGAGAAATAATGACAGAAATTCCATGATTTTGATGATATGGTGCAAAAGCCATCGGTAAAATCCTTCCCGTTGACGGAAATCCACTACTGATAATCCTTGCACTCGCTGAAGTTGATAGGGATGCAGGATCAATATAATCGTATTTTGGCTTACACCATGTTGGCAGGCCACTTGCCTGGAAACTGTACTAGGTTTCGTCTCAGTATCCTGCCTCGATGCAAGCACTGATTCGGTTGGGAAGGATGTCATAAAGCTCTTGTACCTTCTCCCAAGACGAGCTGGCCCAAATCTGCAACTGTCTTTGTAACTGGTTCTTGGTATTTTGGATACTGGCACAGGGACACAGTTCATGTTCGAGCTGGTTCCACAATTGTTCTATCGGGGACAGTTCTATGGATCTTGCTGTCCACTGGAGATCGTGATTTACAATTGTGCCGTCAGAGTTCCCTCAATGACTACCAGTTGCGACCTTAAGTCGTCCCCGATAGTTTCCTCACTATAACGCCACTTCCTCCCAAAACATTGCCAGAATGAGGCATCTCCCCAGATCTCCGCTATAGTCATTGGCGATGGTCGTCCGGGATACTGTACAGCCGAGATACATCCTCGCACCCAATACGACGCCCTCTACCAGCAGTCCAAAACTTCAGGGACACACCACTGCTCTGAAGGCAGCCGTTAGTGTTGTGATGTTAACGGCTGCTGCTAGTCCCCGATCAACGGTACAAGGCGACACAGAATGTTGCAGAGTCCGCTACTTGTTCTTGAATAGCAGGCTCAGACTTGAATTGGGGAAGGGGTGTTACGGTGTGCTTGGTGCATAATATGGCGATATTCCCTTGTGGTGGTCAGACAAAGTCAAGCGGAACCTTGAAGAGGAGTATGCCTACATTCACGTTCCAATTCAGTCCAAAATCGGGCCATTGTCACATCCTAATGCCCCACAACACTTAGTAAAAGTTACCATCACTGCGCTTGAGGCTGGCACAGTCTATTCTGTAGCTGTTTAAAATTTGTAGTCTTTATATTTTGTTCTTAATTGAGATGTGTAACATCTGTCTATTAAAGTCGTGCTTCGGTAGCTCAGATGGTAGAGCACTTGCCCGCGAAAGGCAAAGGTCCCGAGTTCGAGTCTCGGTCGGGCACATAGTTTTAACCTGCCAGGAAGTTTCATGTCAGCGCACACTCCGCTGCAGAGTGAAAATTCATTCTGGAAACATGTCTATTACGTTTGTTTCTGACACAATAAATGAAACAACAGTATGTTATCCAAATGACGTGAATGTTAAGTATATGAGCGTGATTCAAATAAAAACCTTAACAGTGCAATAAAACTTACAATTAAATCTTTACCTGCGACATTTGAGTCTCTTCATTATCTACGATAATGATCAAAGCAGAAGAAACGAATTAAAATTTGTGCTGCAGCCGGGACTCCAACCTGGGTCTTCTTGCTTGCTAGGCGGAAATGCTAACCATTACACCAGCACAGCACGACGGTCAATATTGCTGCACGAACTACACAAGTTGAGTGCCCTCCACAACACAAACTTCATATCTTGTGCTTATTTTCCCTTACATTGCCATTACTGCCAGGGCTCTCAGACATCGGAATAGCACCCCAGCGTTGGACGTAATGGGAAAGTCCTGTACCATAAGTGATCTTATAGATCTTGTAATTAAATGTTTCCCTGAGATAATGAAGAGACTTAAATGTCTCAGGGAAACACTTAATTGCAAGATCTATAAGATCACCTATGGTACAGGACTTTCCTATGACGTACAACGCTAGGGTGATATTCCAGTGTCGGAGAGCCCTGGCAATAGAGACAATGTAAGGGAAAATAAGCAGAAGATATGAACTGAAGTTTGTGTTGGGAAGGGCACTCAACTTGGGTAACTGGTTCAGCAGTGTTGACCATCGTGCTTTGGTGGTGTAATGGTTAGCATTTCTGCCTAGCAATTGCCGGCACGGTAGTTCAGCGTGTTGCCGGCACGGTAGCTCAGCGTGTTCGGTCAGAGGGTTAGCTGCCTCTGTAAAAAAAAAAAAAAAAAAAAAAAAAAAACTGAGTCAATCGATCAACAACGAACATAAGAGGATGTCTTACGACGTCCGCCCCGAGCAGATGCAACGAACAGGAGCGAACAAAACGAGATTAAAAAAAAAAAGCATGTTCGATTAAAGGGTTTGGCTACCCTCTGTAATAAAAAACTGAGTGAACGGGTCAACGAACAACCTGAATGGTTGTTGTCGGACGTCCACCACGAAGAAATTCAACGAACAATATAAAACAATGCGAAAAAAAAGCAAGCAAGAAGCCCTGGGTTCGAGATCAGGCACCACAAATTTTAATTCGTTTCTTCTGCTTCGATCGTTAGTGTAATAAAATACTTAAAAGTTGTAATCGATATGGCAGTTGGCAGGTGTTATCCTTGTATTTCGACAAATGACGAACAGCTGGCGGCCGTTTGTCGCACCATAATAAGCGAGTTGTGCCACTGCAAAGATGACAAATGGTCGACTTGTACCTCGTTGGAGCAGCGATCTGCGACATGTTTTTTTTTTTTTTTTGTCTTTTAAATGGCGGTATTAAATACTTGATAATGCATCGCTCGATGAAAGCACAGTACGGTGATTAGAGAGTGTTGCCGCAGCATATGTACGAACGGAGCAGAGAATTTTAAATAGGCGTCACTTCTGTGGAAGTGACAGACACACAGCATAGTGACGAACGAAAACATTGTCATAGTGGAAGAGTTTCAGAACTGAGAGAACACAGTGCCAATGCCTGCGAGGAACTTTTGCTTCGTTTCCCAGTCGAAGGTAATGGATTTCTGGACAGAACTGTCACAGGAAATGAAACATAGTGCGCTATCACCATCCTCTTCGCCAAAAACTAAGAAATTTGCACTCAACAATAGGCTTGAAAATTCATCCACACTCTCTTTTGCTGCGATGCAAAAGTAGTGATTTTTGAGTATTATATGGAAAGACCATTAACAGTGACCGGTAATTTACACTAACACTCAAATCCGCTTCATCTTGCAATCATGTGAAAAGACGAGGACTTTGAGTGTATGTGTTTTGATGCAACACGGCAATGCTCGTATCCCCATTGCCTGTTCAATAGTGGCAGTGACTCAGGATATGAAACATGAATATCTCGAACACCCACCTTATTCATCACACCTCGCTCAGAATGGTTTTCACATGTTTAGACGGCTCAAAGAAGGGCTGGGAATCGAGAATTTCAGTTGCGATGAAGAGTTGAAAATTGCAGTGCACGGGTGTTTGCACAGACAACCAAGAAAATTCCCCTCGCAATGTATTCACACACTTCCGGAGTGGTGGAATTCCTGTATCATACATCAAGGGAGCTGCGTCGAAACGTGATGTATCTGTAATTTTTCTGTATGACCTCATTTGCATAATAAAAAATAATTAAGTTTTTCATTTGAGTCACTCACGTCGCTACAATTTCTAGTGGATGTTTCTCCTTATTGCCCGAGACATTGTCACTGGTCACGACAACCTCATGTTCCTATTAATAGCCAGGAATTAAGACTGCTGCTAAGAAACAATCGATATATAAAGAATTCAAGATAAAATAATAGTACTGACATAATAATTATTACTGTTGTTTGAGTGAAAATGTAACAGTACGAAATCCGTCTGGTTAAGAAACTAAATAAAACTCAGTTCTAAAAGACTTTTAGTAGTTGTTCTCATTTAGAAGATGGACAGCATTGAAAGAATAAATAAGAACATTTGGCCATAAATTTTGATAATAGCCTAAAAGTTCTGAAGTTTAAATCACAGTTGAAATGTAATACTGGGTTCAATAACTGCTCAATTCATATAGAGGTAAAACTTCCACACTTTCTGTGAGTTCATAGACTGGGAGGCGCACCTGCTCAATTCCTGTAGAGGTAAAACTTCCACACTTCCTTTGAGTTCATAGACTGGGAGGCGCACCAATAATTGTGGAAGTTGTGCAAACAATTTAGAATTGCACGATCAGTGCGTGGGATCACTGTCAGAGAATTATTCAAGTCCTCTCGGAGCTGAATCTGGGCCTAAATATAGTTAATCAGACGATGCCGTTTAATTAAATACGAGATTTGCTGCTTAAATGGCTAATTGATGCAGCACGTCTGAACAAATTTGCTAAGCATTCGGGCAAAATCCTTTTCTTCTTTTATAAACAGAATTTACTTGGAAGTTTTAACCAAGCCGAGGCAGATTGTTCAAAATTAAGCAGTAAAAAGACATCCTGGATAAAACTTTCCTTTTCTTTGACGTCGCGGAACAAAACTTTCCGCTCTCTCTTCTTCAGTTGTAAGGGATACTAAAAAGTACGCATTTACTCCTCCGCTTCTGCGACTTTCACTTCCATTTTCGCATTTTTCTTATGGAAACAGAGCGAATGAAATAAGGAATGGCTTCGTGTAAACTATTTCGCACAGTTGTATTGCAGCAAATAACATAGTACTACGCGATTACAGTCTTCTAAGTAGAGGTGCTGTAGGAAGCTACAGTATTTCTTGCATTTCAAATAGGAAGAAGGGCCATCATCACTGCTGTACAATGAAAGAAAAAGTTGTTAAGTCAATAATAACAGGTAAGAATTAATACAGATATAAAAAGGGGTTTTCTTTTTTCCCCTTATATCTTAAAATAACATGCCAACAGTTGAACCTCTACCGGGTGTACAGGTATGGTTTACGGGTAATTGACGTGGTCGCGTGCTTTAAATTGGAAGTGTCAGAACACTTCAAAAGAGCGAACAATTAGTACTGTTTTCTTCTTCATGTATGTTGATCCGTGCTCTTCTCACCTACGCCCTCCGTAACATACGTTGGTGCGATACACCGCAAAGATGGCACGTTAATTTTATATTTTTCCTACGAGTGCTGTCCCTCGAAATAAGACTAAATGTCTATAAGTGAAATATTTATATTTAACAATACACGAATGGAGCAACTGATAAAATAAAGATTAACAACACACATACAACTCTGTTGTAAGTTGTCTAACTTTTTCACAGAGGATAATGGATTCTGGCGTTCCATTCCCTTAATGCTTAGGATGAACACCGCCGTTTCGTATCCATTGTAAAATACACTTTCTCACACATTCGGCTTTCATATATTTTTTCTGTGACATATTGTCACAAATTAAATTAAAAATAGTTCTGATTCTTCCATTCTAACCAAGACTTTTGGGAGGCTCCACTTGGTTGTAAGGGGGGTGCCGGCGTTGGAAACCTCCTCCCTAACATCGCCAACTGGCGCTTCTTCTGCCCACTACCAACATGTTGATCAATACATGACATTTGGCCGAAAAGTTGCTAACTCCCTGATGGATCATCACTCAAGCAGCCCGCTCTACCTAGGGACTGGAAAATATATTAAAACAAAAACAAAGGTGTTCGATATACTTCACGCAACAAATGTCTTCGGTACAATGCAACATGTCGAAGAAGTCATCGACATTACTCCGTCACAGAACTCGCACTACGCTTTCTAAGTTTTGTATGCGTCGAATTAGCGCAGAAATAAATTAAAATTAATTCCAATCCTCTAGTTCTGACTAAGGTTATCGGGAGTTTCTCTGCGTTATAACGCTTAAGAACCATGATGGAACTAGAACCTCCTTCCCGAATATTCGTCTCGGGAACCTCCTCTGCTCCCGTAACAATTCGTCTGATCTTTGAAAGAACTGGGCTCTTCGAGAAGTCTGCCCTTCAGGGCACTGAAATACACCCAGGCAACATAGTCGGATTTCAATGTAATTTCGTACACGTACCCGCCTTCGGCGGATATGTGAACGATTAGAGTTGCAATTCTCTGTAACAGGTAGAACGACCACCAGAGTTTAGTGGTGCTGCTCGTGTATAGTGTTGTTACCAGGCGTCGTAGGATGTATAAGGCGCGTGATATGGTGAGTGATGTACTCGTCTGAGACAGCAGTATCAGCACCTAAAACAGTTTGAAAGAGACGTAATTGTGGGTCTCCGTTTGGCCGGATTGTCCAATCGTGCAATATCCTGATCTGCAGCACATTCGGATGTGACAGTGGTCTGATGTCTGACTGCATGGGAATGTATGTGCAGGCATACTGGTCGTCAAGGTGGACCATATGTGGTGACGTCAAGAAAGAAGTGCCGTATTGTGCACCAAGCGCACCGTAGCCCCTTTACATCATCTACTGCCGTTTAACGGTCTGTAGGATATAAGATACGGTAGACATCAACTCTATAAAACCAGTGAAGCAAAATTTAAAATCCCGTGTAATGTGCGTATTTCTGCCGTCTTACTAACAGGCCAATGTGGTGTAAGCAGCCCATAATTGCACGAATTACGCGCTGTTTTAGGTTTTACCTCATTGGTTTTATAGAGCTGGTGTCCGTCAGTTCTTATAATACAGCCTACGCAGAGTTATCCAGCCTGCTCGCTCAGGAGTCATGCTTAGTACATTTTGACAAGTATCTCTGGATGCACTTAGTTTTATTATGACAACCCACAATTGTGCTTTGACTCTTAACGTGAATAATTTCCTGAAAGCTGGGGCTCCGTAATTTTCCATCTACATTATGGAAACATAACCATTGAAACATGAAGTTGTATCTATACTGACATGAAACTGGTAGATGTGAATAAAGCACCTTCATACAGCTTTGTGGCGTTTGGAAACACCTCATCATTCTTGATTTTTTAATTGCTATAATTTTTATCATACTTTCAATGGTTATTGAGTGTTGAGCGTTGTTATTGTTATCCGTAATGTTTCTGAACTGTCTGCCCCCGCCCCGCCCCGCCCCCCCCCCCCCTCCCCCACATCAGAAAGTTGTTTATGGGTGTAAATTTTTTCCCCGTAGTGGTGAGTTTTCCCTTGCTGCCTACTCTTATTCAACTTTCTGTGGTGTGTCGCATGTGCCTGTGAGTTCATGAACCGAGCCAGATTTCTTGTTGCCAGCAGGCGCGCTAACTGTTTGTAAGTTTGCGCTTTAACTGGCGGCGAGGCCGAAAGTTCATCAACGTGAGCACGTAACTGAAAAACATCGCGCTGACACGTTACCTAAAGTTCGTGACGTATCTGCACAAAATCAAAAGGCAGATGAATGATAGCTGCGCTGCGCCCATCTTACGGGATTGCGAACCATGATGCTGGAGGTAATGGTCATCAGGATTTAAGGATGCCTAAGCAACGCTGAGTGGCGAGTCAGCATGGCGGATCTTGGACAGTACTGCAACCACAGTATTCAGGAAGCCCAAAGAAGTTCTCAAAAGACCTCACGAGGCATCCAACCACACGTCAGTACGCCGCCATCCCGGTTAGAAGATATGCTCTACAGATGGTGAGAAGGAAACTGAGGTCGGCGACCACTAAATCATGGAATCGCTTGTTATAGTGAAAACACTGCTGCCATGCTGCCCCTTGTGCGAGCAATCCAGCAGACAGTTGCTGTTGAACGGGATTATGTGAAGGCTGTGAAGGCGGATCAAGTAGCGGTGACAACCATGTACCGTATAGATTCACCAGAAACAGACTCTATTGTACCAAAAGTAGTTTACTAGTGAAGTAAATGGTTAAGGGGTTCTGTAGTAGTATTCTCGTAGTTGTAATATTAACATTTGCGTAGTATTACCAATTTTTCGTAATATTTATAAGAATAGGTAATTAACATACACATTTATTGATATCCACACTAATAAGAGTTGTAGGAGAGACATGTCTAAATTCTACCGCTCTGAAAATATAATTATTATAGCCTAAAGAGTAAGCTACGAAATTTTTTAAGCAATCCTATCCTCAATTTCAGGGTGTTGATATCTAAATTATCTAAATTAAACATCGAACTTTTCAGAAAAATAAACACGCTATATTTACTTTTCTAAATATCTGCAAGTGGTACGAATTAGGAATCTAGGTTCGTAATAGAACTTTTTCCTTCCTTTCTCCATCCCTGCACACTTTGCATGAATTGACATTTTGCATTTCGTGCATCTCATCACTTCTTCCATTCGACCTTCCCCGCGCAACTCGGAAAACCATTCCTCTGTTTTACTAATAGGTTTCTGTGGAGGCTTTCCCGCAGAGTCTCCAAAACGCTCCCTTTCCACAGATGGAGCTGAAATTCTATGTTTCTTCTCATTTGTTTCGGTTAGCTAGTTTTGCATGGGCCGCACGTCAGCTCACAGGCTCATTGACTATGCCTTGAATTTTTACTCGGAGCTTTCATTATTTCCCTTCAATTCAGCGATATTTCTCCGATGGACACCTTCAGCCCACTTTTTGCCTGCTGTGTCTTATACTGCACTTAAATTATACGGCGATCCGTTTCGTTCTGGAGCGTAGGCCGCAAGTTTTCTTACGTTCGACATGCTTTATTCATTGGTTGATTTGGGGGAAGGGACCAAACAGTGAGGTCATCGGTCCCATCGGATTAAGAAAAGAATGGGGAAGGAAGTCGACCGTGCGCTTTCAAAGGAACCATCCCGGCATTTGCCTGAAGCGATGTAGGTTAATCACGGAAAACCTAATTCAGGATGGCGGGACGCGGATTGAACCGTCGTCCTCCCGTATGCGATTCCAGTGTGATCCGACAGTCTTAAAGCCGAACGTTACATCTTCATGGACACACCGTATTTGCGTGAACAATCATTTATTCCATGATGCCCATTCACATATACTGTTACAGCTAAAAGCAATTCATCTGAGCCCCAGTTTTCATAGCGCCTTTCTGTTGTCGTACTGTGGCAAGAAATTCTAAGACTTTCCCGGTGATTTGTTGTCATCTCGTAGAATCGGGTACATCCGATTCTACGAGATGAAAATAGTTATTTAATTAATAACTGAGATTCAGGGACGCACTGAAAATTAACATCATTTCTAATCATTATGCTGCTCTAATAAAGCTAAAAGCGTTTTTTCAACCTCACTGTACGAGCAAGTTTCTTAAATTGTGTCAGTACGACATCGAAAACTTATAGCGGTCTGTCACGGATAACACCGCCATTTTTTTATCAGTTTCCTACAACAACGAGTACGAGCCTTGACCCTCTGAAAACTAAGATCCTTTCACGTTTATTCAGCCATCCGTAAGTCATTATGTTACCAATTACCTTATAACAGTAATTCTCTTCGCCACGTACACGAAAAGTTATATGAAAACTGTCAACAAAATCAGCACTATTTTCATAAGATTTGTTCCTCAACACAGAACTCATAACGGACAATAGGGCTCCAAGAAGTAGTAGTTCAACTACAGGCGTTTTGGAGTGACTTCATTAAATGTCGGATAATACAAAAGGGAACGAATTTTACATTTGCGCTACAAATTAGGAACGGGTACCGTAAAGGCAATTCCTCTTCACAGTCTATGTTAGATTCCCAGCTAATACGGAGTAACTGTGAACAATAAATAAACAGTAACTGAAAACTATCCTGTACTAAACACAGCTTGTAAATTAAAGAACTCCTTACCATTTTGGAGACATAGTTTTCATTCTGCTTTATTCTTTGAAAGTTAGCTGTGAAATCTGGAAATTAATACACGTAAAAATATAAACGCTTCTGCCAGAACCAGTAAACACCCAGTTCTTTAAAAAATAGAACTCCCACGTATAAGCAGCTTTAAAGTTTGATTAATTTACAAATGAGTTAATCTGTTAAATATGTGACATTAACCATGCAAGGGAGAAAAAATTTAGAAATGGCTTGAAATTATGTTTAATGTTTGTTGGTAATCGCTAAGTGTCCTCTTTATAAAGCACTGAATGAATATACTCTGGGTAATTAGCATTTCACGTTAAGCAAACTTAGCTTTTCACGCAGCTCTATGACGTCATAACTCCTGCACTATGTTTCGTACGGTGATATAATTTTGCAGGTACGTTCAGTGGTATATGTGGATACCGCCTAAATAAAGTGTTGCGAATAGAGTTAGTATTAAAGGAGTAATAAATTATGCTGAACTTTACTGCAGGAACAGCGAAAATGTAATGAGTGATAAAAATTTTCCCGTTTCTTATGTTGTGTGAATGTGTGCGGGGAGGGGGGATCGGCTTCATCGAAGAAAAGTTTCATAAAAGTTTGATACTATGTGTAAAGTTTGTTGGAAGTCCCTAAGCGCTCTCATTCTCAAATAGTTGATGAATACAGCCGGGGTTATTCGAGCGTAGTTAGCAGCGCTGTTTCAAGATATAGATGCAGTTTATAACTGCAATATTTATCTTACTGTTTTAAAACTTTAACCTAATTAGATCTTTTCACGCGTACACTGTGGCAGCATTTTAAATTTTTAAATCCGGTCAATAATTATATGAAATATTGAAAATCAAAATTTGTTGCCCCACCAGAAGCGCTAGAAGGGCAACCTGCAACCTGACCCCTCAGCGCAGCGGATTGCCAAGCGATTGGCCTCGGCTTTGATTCCCGACCGGGTCGGGGATTTTTCTCCACTCCCTAACTAGGTGATGTGTTGTCCTTACATCATTCGTATTTTCACAACTGACATTCCTCCACTATTGAGACAGCTGAATGGTCACCTCCCGAAGGCCAATAAACTGAACAATAAATAAATAAATAAAGACGAAGAACAGGGTTGGTGATTTTACTATAGTAATATAGATTTTTGGGTGCGAGCTTCGTGAGCTACACAAATATCTGCAGATACTGACTCTACGGTAAAATATTATGCATAGAGTAGAACTGACCTGAAGGAGATGAAGAGAAAAAAAAAGTTCAAATGTGTGTGAATTCCTAAGGGATCAAACTGCTTAGGTCATCGGTCCCTAGACCTACACACTACTTAAACTGACCTATTCTAAGAACAACACACACACCCATGCCTGAGGGAGGACTCGAACCTGCGGCGGGAGAGGCCGCGCAGTCCGTGACAGGACGCCTTAAACCGCGCGGCCACTCTGCGCGGCGAGATGAGGAGAGGAAAAGCCACTGGCCCTGATGACCTACCAGCAGACTTATGGTGTTCTCAACAGTGGAATGCGGCAGGTTGGCTAACAGATCTTCTCATCCAGATATTCAGAAAAGTTAGAATATCAACGGTTTGGCAGCGGAGCATCACTGTACCAATCTCCAAAAAGAAAGGAAGTCCTGCTGAGTGTTCTAATTACCGCCTGATCAGATTACTGAGCCACGCGATGAAGATCCTTTAACGTATTCTCTACAAAAGGATCCGCGAAATAGTTAATATCACTAGGGATCAAGCTGGATTTGTGAAAAATTGTGACAAATTGACGCAATCAATACCACGCAGCTACTGGCAAAAAAAAAAACAACAACAAAAAAACAAAAAAAACTGCACCTTACTTTTCTAGACCTGGAAAAAGGTTTAGACCGGGTAGTACATGTCCTAATCTATTTAGTGCTTAGAGACCACGGCATTCCGGAGTATGTTGTCAGTCGGGTACAGCTTCTGTATGTAGAACCAAGGACCTATGTCCAAGAGGCTGCAGGAACGTCAAATGACTTTCGTATTACAATAGGAGGCCACCAGGGCTCGGCCTTCACCACTGCTGGACATTATCACATCAGACCTTCACATACTACTACCATGGACACCTCTCTATGCTGACCAAGTTTGTTCTCCAGCACCAAATACAAGGATGGAAAGACCGACTCGCGCGATATGGCTTACGGTTCAGCAATAGGAAAACTGAGTACATGGCGTCAGATCCGCCAAAAGCTGGGCCACCAGCGTTGACGGAGAAATCTACCATTAGTAACAAAATTGAAGTTCTAGAGTCTCTAGCGATGGCCAACTTACAGACGAGGACGCAAGGACGCAGGCAGCCAGGCGTCACGTGCGGTCGTCGGATTAAGGATCGTCTGAAGTCAAAGATCTACCACACTGTCATTCACCCTGTTGCTCTCGACGACACCGAGTGTTGGCGCGTATACGAGGCGTGTTTTTTAAGTGATATCCGTTTTGTTGTAGACACTAGTAGTTCCCGCGCATACCGCAACGAGCGAGTGCGTCGTGTACCGGCATGCCTCGGGAACAATTGTGCTCAGTTTAAACTATGTAGCTAACCCTTATGATTTTGTTTTGTGCTTTCAAAATGTTTAAGACTGTCAACTCGCCAGCCGCGTGTGTGGGTCGCTCAGTGACACGGTTTTTGTCAGCAAGCAACCTGTCTGCTGCAGAAATTCATCGACAGGTTTGCGAAGTGTACGGTGATATTGTTATGAGTAAAAGCAAAGTGCGTAAATTGGTGCGAGAATTCAAAGATGGCCGTGACAACGTCCATGATGAGGACCGCTCCGATCGCCCTTCTTTTATTACAGACGATTTGGTGGCTTCAGTTGAACCGAGGATTAGTGAGAACAGGCGCTTCACAATAATAGGTCTCTCAAACGAATTTCCTTACTTGTCAATATCAGTGCTTTACAACATTAATTCTGAACACCTAAAGTTTAGGAAACTGTGCTCCCATTGGGTCCCAAAACCCTAACAGAGGACCACAAAAACCAAAGATTTGAGTGTGCGATGAAGTTCTTGACTCGTTATCATGAAGAAGGTGACGAATTCTCGAGTCAGATCGTAACTGAAGACGAAACATGGGTTTCGCTTATCACGCCCGTATCGAAGCAGAAGGGTATGGAATGGCGATACACGCACTCGCCCGGGAAAGTGAAGGCCATAAAGACTCTGTCCCAGCGCCAAATCATGGCGTCGGTGTTTTGGGATAGACATGGTGTCGGTCGATTTCATGCAACGAGGAACCACTATCAATGCAGAAGCATACTGCCAAACCCTGAGAAAGCTACGCAGAGCGATTCAAAATAAAATATGCGGCATGCTGACAAAGGGAATTGTCCTTCTCCATGGCAATGCAAGATCTCACGCTGCAGGTCAGACCCGCGATTTATTGGACAGTTTTGGCTGGGACGTTTTAGACAACCCACCCACCCTACAGTTCTGATCTTGCGCCGAGCGATGATGACGGCAGTGAACTCTTGGTTATCAGAGCAGGCGGCAAGTTTTTATGAAGACGGTATATTAAAATTGGTTGAGAGGTATAACATGTGTTTCAAAGAAACTTAGAAACTATGTCGAAAAACAGAGTGAAGTATGTACTTCCTGAAAATAAATTTACTTTTTTGAAATAACCTTTCGTTGTGTACTTGTGTTCAAACGGACCTTACGGGAAGGTGTCGTCGTTGAGTGACTGTAGGAGGATACAAGATGACTTGGAAAGGATTTGTGATTGGTGTACTCTAAATATAGATAAATGTAAATTAATGCAGATGAATAGGAAAAAAATCGCGTAATGTTTGAATACTCCATTAGTAGTGTAGCGCTTGACACAGTCTCGTCGATTAAATATTTGGGCATAACATTGCAAAGCGATATGAAGTGGGGCAAGCATGTAATGGCAGTTGTGGGGAAGGCGGATAGTCGCCTTCGGTTCATTGGCAGAATTTTGGGAAGATGTGGTTCATCTGTAAAGGAGACCGCTTATAAAACACTAATACGACCTATTCTTGAGTACTGCTAGAGCGTTTGGGATCCCTATCAGGTCGGATTGAGGGAGGACATAGAAGCAATTCAGAGTCGGGCTGCTAGATTTGTTACTGGTAGGTTTGATCATCACGCGAGTGTTACGGAAATGCTTCAGGAAGTCGGGTGGGAATCTCTGGAGGAAAGGAGGCGTTCTTCTCGTGAATCGCTACTGAGGAAATTTAGAGAACCAGCAATTGAGGCTGACTGCAGTACAATTTTACTGCCGCCAACTTGTATTTCGCGGAATGACCACAAAAATAAGATAACAGAGATTAGGGCTCGTACAGCGGCATAAGTAGAACAGGGAGAGAAGATGCTAGTTGTGGTACGAGGTACCCTCCGCCACGTACCGTATGGTGGTTTGCGGAGTATGTATGTAGATGTAGATGTAGAAGACGCCTCGTTAAAGAGGCAGAACGACGATTTGAAATCATGGAGACTCAGTTGCTCAAATGAAGAGGTGGCATCACTCGACTGGATCGCGTCTCTAATGACGCTATCAGCAGACGTTTCGAGGTCGCACCGATCTCGGAGCAAATGAGAGAAAGCTGTCTGCGACGGTTTGGACGTTTGCCGGGCGCAGAGGACGATGCCGTTGCAAAGGCAGAAATCGCAGTGGAAGTCATGGGAAAGAGAACCAAGGCGCGACCTAGGCAACGATGAGTCGACACTACAACGACCTGAAGACTACAAGATCTCATCCAGACATGGCCGACAATCGAACAAAATGGTAACAGCGAATCCAGTAGAAATTAATGTATAAGATGAGATTACCTCCGATGAGCATTCTTAGTATCAAGAGGCGGTTTGCTGCGTGCTGTAACAGGCGAAGCTGTGCCCCTGCGCTGCGCCTAAAACGCAGGCGCGCATTCCTGGCCGCCTGCCCGCACCACGCAGCCGCGCCTCGCGGAATGGCGCACCTAATTACACGGACGACGCGCCGTCCGCGATAATGGTGGGGGGGAGGGGAGTGGGGATGGGGAGGGGGGGGAGGGAAGCCGCTCTGGCGGTGCGGTGGGGAGAGGAGAGGAGCCGGGTGGAGGGGGCAATTACCCGGCAAGACAGCGCGGCGGCGAAAACTGGAGCCAGCAAACCGGCGCGGCGCTGCGGCGCCTTATGAGGTAATTTGGGCCGCCACGGACTCCAATCTGTCCCCGGCGCAGCCGCCAGCCAGCACATCATTAAAAGCTCGCTGCGCGCCCAGGCACAGAGCTCTGTTAACGCCGCCCGGAAGACAGCTGCGAAAGCGCACGGGGGAAAAAAAAATGTATAGCGGGCAATTCTGTTGCGACAAATTACCGCTCGTTTCCTCTGCTAATTAGGCGCTCTCGTAGCACGACGTTTTTCAGCGGCCGTTTACAGACAGGGCCTGGAGATTTCCGTAGGTGGCCGTTGCAATTTCTGTTTACTGTCTCACCTTGCCGCTTAGCGAGCAACACCGTTCGCCAGAGCGATGAAATGCAAACATCAGACTTGTTATTATTCCTCTTAATTCGCACTCTAGCGAGGCGTAAGATATAGAGCAGATTACACCTCAACTTATGTGTATTACCTCGGAGCTGAAGAGACTTCTCGTCCTTTGTTATAAAATGACGTAGATGTGCGACAGTTTCGATCACGTGTCCGGTTAAGGGTGCTTGTATAGCGTGTGCCAGAATTCTCTCGCTGATAAATTCTGTTTTATGTCCTACTGCATCAAAGCATTCACTGTGCAAGGAAATTATAAATTAAATAGCTTGACTGACAAACTGTGGAAATCAAAATTGCAACTAACGAATTAAGTGGTATCTATCATGTTCGAAAATTTCGTGAAGCCTTTTGAACCTTGCTTCATCGAACTATTTAATTCATAATTTTCTTGCACAGTGAGTATTCTGATGCACTAGTACATAAAAAAGTACTTCTCAGCGACAGAATTTTGGTATCCAAATACGTGATGGAAAATGTCGCACACATTTACGTAATATTTACACAAACTAAGGGCAAAGCCTATCTTCAGCTCCGCAGTAATCACGTCTCGCTGGAGTGCGAGTTATTTGCATTACACAAATGAAACCTACGATTAAAAAAAAAAAAATCCATCCGATGATCACGGTATGAACATTAAACAGAATAGCGGAGTAGAATACCGAATTAAGAAGGAAAATAAAGCAGTTTGTGCTTTATCTATTCAGTCGCTTGACCATTTGCCCAATACTTAAAGCTGTATAAGATTTTTATGGAATCAGGGCGGGAAACCAGCTCACAGTCAGAGCTGCCTGTATCAATCCTAAGGAGAAGCCTGCGGAAACGACTGAAATGGCTCTGCTGGAAATTGAAAACTGCATAAATATTGCCGTAAAGTGCTGCTTAATGACGACCACAGTTTGTGAGAAATATCAAGGCATCATGAGGGTTCCCCGAAATGAATCATTGTGAGTGATAGATAAACATTTACTGTATTTGGAAAATTACTCGATGAAACTCACCCTGTCATTGACAACTGGTTTGCCCATAAGTAATTATTTCCCGAGCAAGCCTCACCTGAAGATAGCTGCCTGATTGTCAGCCGAAATATCGGAAAATGTCGTCATTTGGCTGCAATCCCAGCATCTCAAGGAAAGTCTTTTGTGCAGCGTCTACGCAACGCGTTTCGCTAATCCTTCTTCACTTCGAGAAATTTCATAAGGAAGTGTAGTCCATCCAGGAATGCGACAGCCTGCAAACTTCTTGGTACCGATACTTGAGTATTGCTCTCCTGCCTGGAACCCTTACCACTCAGGACTGATAAAAAAAATAGAGGAGAACAGAAGGTTGCGGAGACGCTGTTCCAATATGGATGGCAGATGCTTCAATGAGTGTGTTGTTTATCACGGTGTAGGTTAGCTAACAGGGGGAGGGGAGGGGGCACATCTCAACAAATTTTACCCTAATTTAAAATTTCGTATGTAACATGTTTCTTTGGTGTAATTGGTACTCTTAGTTGAAATAATATATTGGGCAATTTGTAAATTTTTATCATAGCTCCTAGTAATAAACTAAAGGTCAAATTTTTACATTTTAGCTGAAGCATACTTTTGTTGAAATGCACCCGTACTATGGGGCACATTTTAACAGGGGCTGGGGTACCTTTCAGTACCTAAATAAAGCCCTATTTCATTAATGTAGTAAACCTTTTATATCTACGGATATAAGTGTAGCAGAATTACTGGTATAAAAAAAAAGAGAGAAATAGAAATAGAATTGCCTTTATCAAGTTTACTTTGTATTTTTCTTCCCTTCTACTTGCCCTAAAAAATAAGGCATTGTCGATCTTTCCCGCAAAATCCGTAGTTACAACAAATTCATTTCCTTTTAGTGTTTTAATCATCATTTTAATCCATATTGTCACACCCTGTCGTGTCTTGCAAGACACTTCCACCACCTTCACTATACAATATAACTTTTTTTACAGTCTTGTTTACTTTCTCAATTTTCATTTACAACCACTGCATAGCATTGCCGGTATTTTAAAAGATTCTGAAACAATTCAGTTTTCTTTAGGTTTCTTAGTCTCAGTTGATGTTGATGATTTCCCATCACTTTTTTTGCCAGTTTTATTTTTTATTTCTGCTTCAGGAAAATGCCAGAATCTTCATCTTTACGTTTCTCTCACTTGTGTTTGCTTATAGTTCTTCGCTTTATCTGTTGTAGGGCTTGAACTGCAGCTGAATATAGTTTTATTTTCTTTGCTTGTGCTACATTTCCAGTCCTGCAATTCAATTCAGCATACAAAGAACCAACTACAGCATCCAAATTTTGTATTTAAACTCCTGTGTATTCACCTGAACTAATAGGTCGTTCGTAATAGCCAAAACGTTGTGTGAGACATGCTTTACTAAAGATTGTTTCTCTTGTTAAGCTACTGTCTTCAGGTTTTCGTAAAGTGGAGTGTTGATACTGGTCCATGATCTCATTGACCCAGTCAACCCCATTTTATTTACTTCCAAACTATTTTGTATGCCTGAGCTCAACAACTTATAGTATTCGTATGCAAGCTGTCATGCTTGTTTCTGAGTCAGTTCATTCTTCATATTACTAACTTTTAATAATGTGATCATAAAGTTACATTCTTCATCTGTAGCAAAAACTGTTTAGTTGTATGCTTTGAGTGATAACACTCTGATGATGTAGATATGGCGTTGCTATCACTCAGCTTAACATCAATTTCATTATCGATTCTAAATCTGTCAAATAAAGCAGAATAGTACTTCCCATACAAATTTGTGTCAGTTTCCGGAAACAAGGCATCTTTTAGTGGTTTCAGATGTTTTGTAATTTTTCCCTCTTTCGGTTCTACGAGGGCGTTCTGAAAATACAATGCCTCCGAATTTTTTTTGCTGTTGTCGTGATCGGTTGAGTTATGTATTTATTTATTTATTTATTTATTAAACCGTGGACCTACAAACGACGGAGAAGCTTCGTCTCGGCGTAGCCCTCCGTACCACAGCAGTCCACCCACCCCACTGCCGCCCCACACCGAACCCTGGGTTATTGTGCAGTTCGGCACCCCGTGGACGCCCTCCTTCCCCCACCCCCTCCTTCTCAGGAACGTCTCATACCAGACGAGTGTCACGTGTAATCCCAAATGTTTGCGTGGTATAGTAATTATGGTGTACGCGTAAATGGAGATAGTGTTTGCGCAGCAATGGCCGACACAGTGTAGCTGAGGCGGAAAAAGGGGAACCAGCCTGCATTCGCCGAAGAAGATGGAAGACCGCCTTAAAAATCATCCATAGGCTGGTCGGGCAAGTAGACCTCGACAATAATCCATTCGGGAAGCAGCGCGTTAGACCGCGCGGCTAGCCACCGGGCATCGGTTGAGATACATCTCGTACATGTTACTCGGTCGACTTTCCCGCTTCGATGACGAAAGTTGCAACCCTTTGCCGCTAGACGGCTCCAAATTGTAGAGTGTAACGTGGCGGTGTGTAACAGAACTATATCGGTGCGTGAGAGACCCTCAGAAAACTGAAACCACTATTTCGAAGAGCACCCTCTCCTTCATGAAAATGCCAGACCATACACGAGCACTGCAACAATCCGCTGCTTTGGGTTCACTATCATCAATCATCCTCCATACAATCCCGACTTGGCCTCATCCGATTTCCATCTGTTTACAGAACTTAAAATGGCTCTGAGCACTATGGGACTTAACATCTGAGGTCATCAGTCCCCTAGAACTTAGAACTACTTAAACCTAACTAACCTAAGAACATCACGCACATCCATGCAAGAGGCAGGATTCGAACCTGCGACCATAGCCGTCGCGTGGTTCCAGACTGTAGCGCCTAGAACCGCTCGGCCACCCCGGCCGGCTACAGAAACTTAAAGAACACGTTCGAGAACCTCACTTTGATAGTAAATGAAGGAGTGCAACCAGAGATGAGGTTGTGGCTCCGTCAATAAAGTCAAAAATTTTACGGTGACGGTGTCAACAAACCGGCCCCTCTATGGGAGGAATGTGTACGTCGCTAAGGTGACTATGTTGAGAGATAAATATGTAGACATGCAGAATAAAAATGTAGAATGGTAACAAAGTTTGTTTTATTTTCACACGCAAAAAATCGGAGGCATTACTTTTCGGTTCGTCAATGGGTATTAATACGTTTCTTTTTGCAACCTGATACTATATTACTCAAGTCTAAAAAACGATCGTACTGTGCACCTATTATTTATATGATAATAAATTGTTGCCAAATTAAATAATTTATATTGGCTTGGGGTACATTTCAACATTGTTGAAATCTACCAACAACCGTTCGTTTACTATTGCTTTTAGAAAAGGTATTACAAGTTGTTCATAGTATGTTTAGATGCTGAATATTTTAATTAATTGGATGGATAAATGTCACTTACCTTAATTAACAGAACTGACTTTTACTTTTCACAGCACAAAACGTTTTATACAGATACTAACCCTCTTATGAGTAATACTCGAGAGGCAGCCATTCCAAGCTGTTGTTCGGCTAGGAACTTGATTTTCGGGCTAGGAAAATGGAAATTTGTGGTAAGGTCTGAATCGCGCGGGATTAGCCGAGCGGTCTCAGGCGCTGTGTGGCTGCTCCCGGCGGATGTTCGAGTCCTCCCACGGTCATGGGTGTGTGTGTGTTTGTCCTTAGGATAATTTAGGTTAAGTAGTGTGTAAGCTTAGGGACTGATGACCTTAGCAGTGTCCCATAAGATTTCACACACATTTGATTTGGTAAGGTCTTATGGGACCAAACTGCTGAGGTCCTCGGTCCCTAAGCTTAGACACTACTTAATCTAACTTAAACTAGCTTGCGCTAAGGACGACACTCACACCCATGCCCGAGGGAGGACTCGAACCTCCGACGGGGGGAGCCCCGTGGGCCGTAACAAGACGCCCCAGACAGCGCGGCTACCACGCCGGCTTCGGAATAGGAACTTGATTATTTTCGTGTAGTCCAGTTAAACTTAGGTTCCAGTGGAGATAAATCCAAACTGTGGGAAGATATACCTAGATGAAATGTGCAGCTCTCTCTTCTACTGTTTTTGGAAAGGCCCAGAGCGCATTTTCGTAGAAGAGTCCAGCAACGTCTCGCTCACTCATATGTATATATCGCGGGAATATCATGAAGGTAACATTAGAGAGATTCCAGTTTACATGGATGCTTACCAACAATAGTTCTTTTCGCCGACCACTCGCGACTGGAATAAGAAATGAGGTGGAGGAATGGCAGTGCTACGTGAAGTAAAGCTCCACCCTCTACGGGTGTGGCCTAGAGGTTGAAACGTCCCCTTAGAAAAATTAATGAATTACTGTGGTGATAAAACTCTTACGTTATTTGATTTTCAAACAGCTGAGCAGAACTGAACGTACTCAGACATTTCTCTCTTTACTTATTCTGATCAACACTTAACTGACACACAATATTTTTTAGCGCAACGCAATCTGACTTTCAACAATCGCTACAAAAGAGTGGCCCTGACTAACATTAACCTATACCTTTCACGAATCACTTACCTCACAAAAATCTTCGTTACTCGAACTTCTGCAATACAACGAGCGCCACTACTGCCAGCTAAATAAAAGATTCAAACTACTGAAGGCACTAACTACTGATAGGCATAATTAGCAAACGAAAGATTTTGATAGAGAAGAAACAATGTATTTACCTTAATAATGTTCAAAAATCATAATATATATATATCAGTTCATGATATCCAGTATTACAAATTTACTCTCTCTGATGGACACACGTCCAGATCATCCGCTCTCAAAACTCCGCCATCTCACTCCCCACATCCACCACTGCTGGCTGCTCACCTCCAACTGTGCAACGCTACGCGCTGTTAACAGCCAACAGCCCAACACTACAATAGCATATACTCCAACAATGCAAACCAACCACAGTCTTCACACAACACAGCCAGTGATTTTCATATAGAGCGCTACGCTACGTGGCGTTACCAACATAAAAAGCTAAACAGCCTACTTACAAGGTGTCCAATTTGTGATGTTCACTCTAGAGTTCTGCTGCTGCCACTAAATAATATGGTAATAATAATAATAATAACAATAATGGAGGTTCTCGATTTCAGCAACTGATGAACTGTCTTTATGCATGAGTTTGTACGAAGACCCGAGTGCGAGAGTCGTACTCGCGCGTGGCTAATTTTTCTAAAACATATTTGCAAATCAGTCTGTTTTGCTACTGCTTTCAGTATATTAATTTGTCTGTTACTGTATTATTATACCGGAAAATATTTTTATTTAATCGCATTTTTGTATAATTACGATATTTAACGCGACGAGGCTTTTAAATCGTGTGCTATAAAGTCACTTCCTGTTTCGTGCGAAGAAAACGCTGATGTTGCAATTCACATTTCAATTACAGCTCGTTAAAGAAATCCTGGATATCTCCGTCTCCGCGGAATCCTCCCCCTATTTGTCTGCAAAGAACAAAGCCTAGGCTATAAGCATTAGCCTTAATTAGGCAAAACTTTGTGCAGGTAAATTTTATTTAGTGGTACGGCGCTGGGGTAGTGTAATTACGTGCAGTCGACACTGGCTTAAATTTCCTTCCCCTTGGCCTTTAAAGAGGATCTGATGATTCCGCTTGAGGGAGTTTGCAGCCCCTCTCACAGCAAAGGGGAGCTTGCTTCCCGCGAGATGGCACTGCCGTGTAACGGCCCAGCAAACTCCAGCCCACTGCGAAGCTCCTATCTGCGACGTTGTGGACATCGTCGTCGTCATCATCATCATCATCATCATCATCATCATAATCATCATCATCGTCATCGTCTTTAGCAGCAGCAAAACAGTTCTGTGTAACTTATTGACCTCAGTAAAATGTAGGGGGCAGTATACGTTTTCAGCTTTATCGGCTTCTCTACGCCCGCAGTGAGAAAATTGATTTTGAAAGGCTGCCTGACGTTTCTGCCTATATCAATACATAATTCTGCAACCTACAATTAGTCTAAAATTCACTGTTCATGATAAAGGTTTTCATAATTAATAAATTCTACGTGTATTAACACTTGCCTCTCAGTGACATTCCTAAGTTTTTCTGACGACCACAATGAATCTTTAAAACTTCAGTAAATTAAACAGTCACCAAGGAGCCTATGTGATTATTCCATTTCGTATTCCTACAAATTGTTACACCGAAGTATTGGAATGAGTATATTGACACCTACTGTGACTCAGTGATACTGGAACCATAGGATACGAGGCTTTCACCTTTTGTGAAGTGCACAGTTTTACATGTACAACAACTTGCCCACTTTTGCACCACATTTAATTTTTTTCAATATCCGACTGAATATTTGTGCAGCTTCATTCAGACAGTACTTCAGCCAATGGAATCAACAGTTACGTCTCATGCCTTGCTCTGTGTTTACACATGTTTATTTTTAATATTTTTCTCCTCCAGTGTCATAAAAAGCTGCAGTATTCGTTAAGTTTGAAATATATACACGTATTTGTTACCATTTGCTCTCTTTTCAAACCACTGGCCTCTACACAAATAGATCTAAGGTGCGAAAGTTTTTGGCAGCCGTTATTACGGACGCTAACGGTAAATAAGGATTCAGTGCCCTCTATACAGATACTCTTTGTAGAGGTATAATCGCAGTCCCTTTGGAGGAAGGAACGAAGATTGGGTTAACGTCCCGCCAACACTGAGGTCTTTAGAGACGGACCTCTAGCCCGGAATTGTTTCAGGGATACGGAAGGAAGTCGGCTTTGCCGTGGTTTCCCTAAATATGTTAAGGTAAAGACTGGGTGGTTCCTTTAGAAGGAACACGTTCGATTCCTCATCCTCCTCCGTTCCATGCCCTAATGACCTCGTCGTCGATGGGACTGAAATCCTAGCCATTCTTCTTTATTTCAAGGCGAGAAACCAGTTGTTGGAGGGCTCTTTTTAGCAAGCGTACCGGTCAGTGCGGGCGCCGCGGTTTTCCCAGTTCGGTAGTCTCAGTGGACGACTGCGGCTCTGCCGAGCCCGACTAATCCGCCTGTACTTCCCCCAAAGCTGGGAGGCCACCGAAAGTTTGTCTGTGCCCCGATGCGGGGGAATACCGTGATGAGACGGACGAAGGGCTATCGCAGCAAAGCGCTCGTTTGCAGGTAGATGAGATCGCTACTGGTTTGTTGTAAAAAACCGCATTGTGATCGCTGCGTTCAAACACTGTGATTATTTCCACCATTTGTGGGATGCAAAAACATCTATTTGTTCGAACATCGCGAAAATATCTCTAAGATAACTGTCTATTGACACATAGCAGGGATTCAGAAAACATGTTGTTGTGAAACACAACTAGCTCTTTATTCGTACGTAGTAATGAGTGCTATTGACAGGGGATCACAAATTAATTCCACATTTCTAGATTTCCAGAAAACTATTGACCCCGTTCGTCATAAGAGACTTCTAATCAAATTGCATGCTTATGCAGAACCGCTTCAGTTGTCAGGCGAGATTCGTGAGTTCCTTTCAGAAAAGTCACAGTTCATAGTAATCGGCGGAAAATCATCGAATAAAACAGAACTGATATCCGACGTTCTGTAAGAAAGTGTAATAGGCCCTCTGCTGTTCCTAATCTGTATAAACTATTTAGGGGACAGTCTGAGGAGCCCTCTCAGACTATTTGCAGATGATGGTCTCATTTACCGTCTATCAAAGCCATCGGAAGATCAAAACCAATTGTAAAATGGCATTGGGACGATATCTGTATGGCGCCAAAAGAGGCAATTGTCTCTCAATTCGGAAAAAAGTGACGTCATTCACATGAGTATCCGTTACATTTCGGTTGCGCGATAAATCACAAAAATTTAAAGGCTGCCTGCTCAACTAAATACCTAAGAATTAATGTTATGAACAACTTAAATTGGAATAACCATGTAGATAACGTTGTGGCGAAAGCAAACTAAAGACTGTGTTTTATTGGCACAACACTTAGATGTAACAGAATCATTATTAAGAAAACTGCCTGCGCTACCCTTGTCTGTCTTCTGCTAGAGTATTTATGTACAGTATGGCATCCATACCAAATAACACTGACGGAGGACATTCAAAAAGTCCAAACAACGGCAGCTCGTTTTGTATTATCGCGAAAACTGGTGAAAGTGTCACAGATATGACAAGCGATTTCGGGGTGGCAATCTTGAAAACAGAGGCGTTTTGGTTGGGGCGAGATCTTTTCACGAAATTTCAATCACCAACTTTCTCCAGTGGCTCTACAGCGGCTCTAAGCACTATGGGACTTAACATCTGAGGTCATTAGTCCCCTAGATTTAGAACTACTTAAACCTAACTAACCTAAGGACATCACACACATCCATGCCCGATGCAGGATTCGAACCTGCGACCGCAGCAGCAGCGCGGTGACGAACTCAAGCGCCTAGGACCGCTCGGCCACAAGGCAGGGCAACTTTCTCTTCTGAATGTGATTATATTGTTTTGTTGTCTACCTGTATAGAGAGAAATATTCATCGTAATAAAATAAGAGAAATCAGAACTCGTACAGAAACATTTAAGTGTCCATTTCTTCACGCGCTCTCAGAGACTGGAACGAACACCCCCCCCCCCCCCCCCCTCCAGGCATTTACACGTTAAATGCAGAGTAGTGATTTAGATGTAGATGATACGTGCTTCTCAAGTGGAGATGTGATTATCCCTCTACGAAGAGTATCTGTTTTGGGGGCACTGAATCTTAAGGATGTGAATGTTTACTTACCGGTAGTGTCCATGATAACGACTGCGATACTCTTCCGCATCTTAGATCTACACTCCTGGAAATTGAAATAAGAACACCGTGAATTCATTGTTCCAGGAAGGGGAAACTTTATTGACACATTCCTGGGGTCAGATACATCACATGATCAAACTGACAGAACCACAGGCACATAGACACAGGCAACATAGCATGCACAATGTGAGCACTAGTACAGTGTATATCCACCTTTCGCAGCAATGCAGGCTGCTATTCTCCCATGGAGACGATCGTAGAGATGCTGGATGTAGTTCTGTGGAACGGCTTGCCATGCCATTTCCACCTGGCGCCTCAGTTGGACCAGCGTTCGTGCTGGACGTGCAGACCGCGTGAGACGACGCTTCATCCAGTCCCAAACATGCTCAATGGGGGACAGATCCGGAGATCTTGCTGGCCAGGGTAGTTGACTTACACCTTCTAGAGCACGTTGGGTGGCACGGGATACATGCGGACGTGCATTGTCCTGTTGGAACAGCAAGTTCCCTTGCCGGTCTAAGAATGGTAGAACGATGGGTTCGATGACGGTTTGGATGTACCGTGCACTATTCAGTGTCCCCTCGACGATCACCAGAGGTGTATGGCCAGTGTAGGAGATCGCTCCCCACACCATGATGCCGGGTGTTGGCCCTGTGTGCCTCGGTCGTATGCAGTTGTGATTGTGGCGCTCACCTGCACGGCGCCAAACACGCATACGACCATCATTGGCACCAAGGCAGAAGCGACACTCATCGCTGAAGACGACACATCTCCATTCGTCCCTCCATTCACGCCTGTCACGACACCACTGGAGGCGGGCTGCACGATGTTGGGGCGTGAGCGGAAGACGGCCTAACGGTGTGCGGGACCGTAGCCCAGCTTCATGGAGACGGTTGCGAATGGTCCTCGCCGATACCCCAGGAGCAACAGTGTCCCTAATTTGCTGGGAAGTGGCGGTACGGTCCCCTACGGCACTGCGTAGGATCCTACGGTCTTGGCGTGCATCCGTGCGTCCCTGCGGTCCGGTCCCAGGTCGACGGGCACGTGCACCTTCCGCCGACCACTGGCGACAACATCGATGTACTGTGGAGACCTCACGCCCCACGTGTTGAGCAATTCGGCGGTACGTCCACCCGGCCTCCCGCATGCCCACTATACGCCCTCGCTCAAAGTCCGTCAACTGCACATACGGTTCACGTCCACGCTGTCGCGGCATGCTACCAGTGTTAAAGACTGCGATGGAGCTCCGTATGCCACGGCAAACTGGCTGACACTGACGGCGGCGGTGCACAAATGCTGCGCAGCTAGCGCCATTCGACAGCCAACACCGCGGTTCCTGGTGTGTCCGCTGTGCCGTGCGTGTGATCATTGCTTGTACAGCCCTCTCGTAGTGTCCGGAGCAAGTATGGTGGGTCTGACACACAGGTGTCAATGTGTTCTTTTTTCCATTTCCAGGAGTGTATTTACGTAGAGGCCAGCCGGCCGGTGTGGCCGTGCGGTTCTAGGCGCTTCAGTCTGGAACCGCGTAACCGCTACGGTCGCAGGTTCGAATCCTGCCTCGGGTATGGATGTGTGTGATGTCCTTAGGTTAGTTAAGTTTAAGTAGTTATAAGTTCTACTTGACTGATGACGACAGATGTTAAGTCCCATAGTGCTCAGAGCCATTTGAACCATTTGAACGTAGAGGCCAAAGATTTCACAAGAGAGCAAATGTCAATAAATACGTGTACATATTTTAAACGTAACGAATACTACAAATTTCTCTGACACTGCAGGAGAAAAATATAAAAATAAACATCTGTTAGCACAGAGCAAGACGTGAGACGTATCTGTTGAATCTATAGGCTGAAGTAATCTCTGAATGTAGCTGCGCAAATATTCAGTGAGATCGTGATAAAATTTAGAAGTGGTGCAAAAGTTGGCAACTTGTTGGGAAATGTCAAACTCTGCACTTTACAAAATTCGAAAGTGTTGTATTATGTGGTTACATTGTCATTGAGTCACAGTAGGTATCGGTTTAGTCATTCAAGTACATCGGTGTAACGATTTGTAGGGATACGAAATGGAACGATCACGTATGCTCAGTCGTAGATAAACCATGTGACAGACTTCGGTTTATTTAGTAGAATACTAGGGCAATGCAGTCAGTCTACAAAGGAGATTGCTTACAAAACACTACCGTTGATATTGTCTGACGTAGAACGTAGGGATACTTAAAAACAATGATTTTGGACAAAATGGCGTCACTCTGAAATAAAAGTCAATTTATTCGACAAAATGTTCTTTATAAAAACGTACACCAAAAATCAAAATTAAAGTGTATCGTAAAAATCCTACATAGTACAGTAGGAAAATCGGCGACTCAAAAGTCACAAAAAGGTGTAATATAATTACATGCATATTTTATGAGTAATAGCTCCCTCCAACTCAGAAAACGTTGTTTTGAAAAAAAACAAGCGTTTATAGTTTCAGCTTGTGTTTTTAAATATTGAAACTGACCAAATCTTTAATCGGCATTGCGAGCACCGTAAAGTTGGCCTATTTTGCGCCATTAACGAAACACTCTCATTTTGACGAATTTATATTAACTGGCGCCGCTTGCCAATTCAATCGTTTTTTGCTTCACTACCATTACTACTCGAACCTTTTCTATCCCTATAAATACACTATGTGATCAAAAGTATCCGGACAACCCTAAAACTTACGTTTTCCATATCAGATACATATTGCTGCCACCTACTGCCAGGTACTCCATATCAGCGACCGCGGTAGTCATTAGAGATCGCGAGAGAGCAGAATAGCGCCCTCCGCGGAACTCACAGACTTCGAACGTGGTCAGGTGATTGAGTGTCACTTGTGTCATACGTCTGTACGCGAAATTTCCACTGTCCTAAACATCCCTAGGTCCACTGTTTCCGATATGATACTGAAGTGGAAACGTGAAGGGACATGAGCAGCACAAAAGCGTGCATTCCAACCTCGTCCGTTGACTGACAGAGACCGCCGACAGTTGAAGAGCGTTGTAATGTGTAATAGGTAGACACCTGTTCAGGCCATCACACAGGAATTCCATGCTACATCACGATGCACTGCAAATACTATGACAGTTAGGCGGGAGGTGATAAAACTTGGAATTCATGGTCGAGCGGCTGCTCATAAGCCACACATCACGCCAAACGACGCCTCGCTTGGTATTAGGAGCGTGAACATTGGACGACTGAACAGTGGAAAAAAGTTGAGTTCAGTCACAAATCACTGTACACGAGGTGGCGATCCGATGGCAGGGTGTGGGTATGGTGAAAGGCCGGTGAACGCCGTCTGCCAGCGTGTGTAGGTTCAAATGGCTCTGAGCACTATGGGACTCAACTGCTGTGGTCATCAGTCCCCTAGAACTTAGAACTACTTAAACCTAACTAACCTAAGGACATCACACACATCCAGGCCCGAGGCAGGATTCGAACCTGCGACCGTAGCAGTCGCACGGTTGCGGACTGCGCGCCTAGAACCGCGAGAGCACCGCGGCCGGCCCAGCGTGTGTAGTGCCCACAGTAAAATTCGGAGGTTGTGGTGTTATGGTGTGGTCGTGTTTTTCATGGAGGGGGCTCGCACCCCTTGTTGTTTTTCGTGGCACTATCACAGCACAGGCCTACATTGATGTTTTAAGCACCATCTTGCTTCCCAGCGCTGAAGAGCAATTCGGGGATGGCGATTGCATCCTTCAATACGGTCGAGCACCTGTTCATAATCCACGGCCTACGGCGGAGTGGTTACACGACAATAACATCCCTGTAATGGACTGGCCTGTGCAGAGTCCTGACCTGAAACCTATAGAATACCTATGCGAAGTTTTGGAACTGCGACTTCGTGCCAGGCCTCACCTACCGACATCGATACCTCTCCTCAGTGCAGCACTCCGTGAAGAATGGGCTGCCATTCCCCAGGAAACCTTCTAGCACCTGATTCAACGTATGCCTGCGAAAGTGGAAGCTGTCGTCAAGGCTAAGGTGGGCCAACACCATATTTAATTCCAGCATTACCGATGGAGGACGCCACGAATTTGTAAGTTATTTTTATCCACTTGTCTGGATACTTTTGATCACACAGTGTACGTTTTTTGTCATTGTCAAGGTCTCACAGTTTACTTCGTATAAAAGTCTGCTCTGGCCTACATCTTAAATGCATCTGTATGAAATATAATTAGTCTTCGCGGTCTCTAAGGGAGTGAGTGATACGTAATGGGTTGCAGTATGCTCTTGCAGGCATCAAGTTGATTCTTGGAGTTTTCTAAGTAGGCGTTCGCACGATAGTTTGCGCCTAGCCTGCGTCTACCTTCAAGCGTCTTCCAGTTAAGTTTCCTCGACATCTTCGTGACGCTCTCCCACAGATCAAACAAAACCATTGACCAATCGTGCTGCCCTTCACTGTATACGTTCAATATCCCCCGGTATTCCCATCTGGTGCAGTCCCACAGGTTTGATCAATATTCCAGGATCATATCTTTCAGGTACTGCGTTTTGTTTTTCTTTCTGCCCAGGCCATTAGTTTTCTGAATGGAATCAAACCTGCACCTTTTCCTTCACCTCAGAGTAGCATTTACATCTAACATCCTAAATAATTATGTTTTGTTGAGTATGTATCCCATTCTCTGTCTTTCTTTTTAATGTTCAGCACGCGCGGATCCATCGAACTCGTACCATTGAAGTTATTCCCTGATATCTTAACACAAGTCCTGTCATCCTATCCCTAATTCCAATTAATATTTTTCGACTATTTCTTTCCTCAGGAATTCTGCAGAATACTTCGTTACTTATCAGCTCCTTTCATTTTCAGCAGCTCCCGGCAATACGACTCTAGAACAGTTGGATTATCTTCTTTCCAGTTTTATCATCATTCCATAGTTGCCTTATTTTGCTTCAGTTGCGTTTTTTCACATCGTCAACCGCGTGGTGTCCAATTCTGATATAAGTCTCAATACTTTCGCCTTTCTTTTGACATACTCTCAATGCATAGTCTGCCCTCAATAATCTGTTAATTCCATTAAACGTGGCCTATAATATATTTTTTATTTTGTTTTATTTATGTGTCAGGTTCTATGGGACCATAGCTACTACGCCATAGGACGAGTCGGTACGACGTTAATAGAATACCGTTTAGAAAATTCATAAACGAAAGAGCTAAAGAAACTACGAAAAAATGTATGAATCATTACAGATAAAAGTTCTCAACCACGGCGAGTAAATGGTGTACATAACAGAGGTTGTGTGCCACAAGGGAACTTTTCAATGTATATTTGAAGACATGGTGTATATCACTCAAATTTTTTTCAGTTCTAAAGGAACCTATTGGAAATGTGATCTGCTGAATACTGTGCTCCTTTGTGTATAATGCCGAGGAAAATGTTATCCGACTGCAAATAATTTTTCTGTCTAGTTTTCATTGAATTAATGTTGCTTTTTCTTCTAAATGAGGCAACACTGCCAACAACGAAGAGCATGATGGAATATGACTGTATAGACGTCAGAATTCCGAAACATCAGAGTAACGGCCTACACGAAGTTCGCGAACTGATACCGCTAATCAGGCTCACTGTTGTTTTCTGAGCTAAGAATATTCTCTGTGCTGCATGGTTTTGCACTGAAATATGATACCACAGCAGGTAATAGATGGAAAGAAAGGAAAGCAAACAAGCTTTCACGTTTCAATATCACATACAGTCGACGTTATTCTTACAGTAAAGATAGCAGCATTGAGTTTCTGCGCAAAGCCTTGAATGTAATAATTCCAGAAAGCTTTTCATCTATCCTCCGTCCTAAGAAGCTAAGTTGGTCTTCCTCATTGACTGTTTAATCATCGTACTTAGTTTTACTTTTAAGGGCTTTTTCACTCTTCAGCAGTCGACCTGTCGTTCAATTCGCCAGCTTTCACTATCATGGCAGTCTTCCTCATCACTGTAATCACTCCCGCTCTCCACGTTAATGTCGGCCGTCCGTGCTCCCCCCTTCCTGGCGGCTACCATTCGAGATTGCTAGTGGCCATCTTACTTGCTCCATTCGCCGTGTACGGCCACACCGTTGAAAAGCTCTATTCTCAATTCTCTGTGCGACTGGTTGTTCCATATCCATTATCTCTCTAATTTCCTCATTTCTTCTCTACTTTGGCTGTCCTCCTTATTCCATCCATCTCTACTGCCTGTACTCTGCTTCTCTGTCGTTCCCTCAGGGTCTATCATTCTACACTGTATGTTAATACACTTTCACAAGTGTTTGCAGAATCCTCTTCTTTGTTCCCAGAATGAGATTTTCACTCTGCAGCGGAGTGTGCGCTGATATGGAGCTTCCTGGCAGATTAAAACTGTGTGCCGGACCGAGACTCGAACTCGGGACCTTTGCCTTTCCCGGGCAAGTGCTCTACCAACTGAACTACCCAAGCACGACTCACGTCCCGTCCTCATACCTTTACTTATGCCAGTACCTCGTCTCCTACCTTCCAAACTTTACAGAAGCTCTGCTGCGAACCTTGCAGAACTAATACTCCTGAAAGAAAGGATACTGCGGAGACATGGCTTAGCCACAGCCTGGGGGATGTTTCCAGAATGAGATTTTCACTCTGCAGCGAAGTGTGCGCTGATATGAAACTTCCTAGCAGATGAAAACTGTGTGCCCGACCGAGACTCGAACTCGGGACCTTTGCCTTTCGCAGGCAAGTGCTCTACCGTCTGAAATACTCAAGCACTACTCAGTACCCGCCCTCACAGCTTCAATCCAGCCAGGAAGTTTCTTATGAGCGCGCACTCCGCTGTAGAGTGAAAACCTCATTCTGGAAACATCCTCCAGGCTGTGGCAAAGCCACGTGTCCGCAATATTCTTTCTCTAGCTGCGCAAGGTTCGCAGGAGAGCTTCTGTGAAGTTTGGAAGGTGGCAGACGAGGTACGGGTAGAACTAAAATGGTTCAAATGGCTCTGAGCACTATGCGACTTAACTTCTGAGGTCATTAGTCGCCTAGAACTTAGAACTAATTAAACCTATCTGTCCTAAGGACACCACACACATCCATGCCCGAGGCAGGATTCGAACCTGCGACCGCAGCGGCCGCTCGGCTCCGGACTGCAGCACCCAGAACCGCTTGGCCACTCCGGCCGGCTGGGTAGAACTAAATCTGCGGGGACGATTCCTGACTCGTGCCTGGGCAAATCCTCGGTAGAGCACTTGCCCACGAAAGCCAAAGGTCCCGAGTTCGGGTCTCGGTCCGGCATACAGTTTTAATCTGCTAGGAAGTTTCATATCAACGCACATTCCGCTGCAGAGTGAAAATTTCATTCTCATTGCACTAGAGTAACTTGGGACCGCCCTATTGAATAAGAATGTAAAATCCTGCTTTAAAATTTTTGTTCATAACGGGAAACAGACGCCTTCGGTCGATATCGGACTTCGCATGAGAGACGTAATGAGCGGCATTTATTTGGGCTGACTCCACACCTACACATTTAACAAACGAAATTGCAAATATCTGCTGAACAATCAGAGAAACTGCACCTGTCGACTCTTAGGAGAGACAAACTGTGTATGAAGATGAGTACCGGGTCCAGCACAGAACTGTGTGGCACCCTCTCCTTTACATGACGAGAGTCTGATTCAAATCTCTTCCCTGTTTGTCGAGAGACGAGGACAACGTCCTTCCTCCTGCGTTCCACATGTGAAATGAACCATTGTTGACAATCTTCCCTGATCCCAAAAGTGAAATATTTGCTCTGTTCACTCATTCAAATAATTCTGTTGAATCAAACAAAATACCAACTGTTCTCATCCTATCTTTTAGACCCACTAATGCTTCGAACACAAAAAAACACTCCTTTTCTTTCTTTTTCACGCAATCAGTGAATCTTGTCGTTGATATCTTTCCGCACCTCCCTTTTATTTCCTTCAGTGCTGCTTCGGTATGGAAGTTGAGCAGTGATGGAGGGGGACTACACCTCTTATTGCGATCTTGTCGATCCGAGAATTCCGTTCTTGCCTTCCAGTCTTATTACTACGTTTTCTTTCCCTGCAGCGCATACCTATTTAGGCATCGAAACTTTCTCGGTTAACAAGTATTGTCTATAAAGGCTTTATTCAGAACGTTCTTCCGGTTGACTGTTGCGATATTGGCTAAACTTTACATTGTTAAGCGTTTCGAGCATACATTCGTCATTATTTGGCGACTTTATTGCATGCCTAAGAAGATAAAAATTACTGACGTAGTCTGAAACTAACTGTTCGATAATTTGTAATCTTGAGGCAGCCACTCATTATGAGAAAATTCAAGTTCTTGATCGTGGCAATGTCTGTGTCTAGCACATGACTATATTTTGACTCCAGATAGTATGTTACATTTAATATTAAAAATGCATGTCAGAAGTTTTACTTTAGATTTATGCGTTTAAACAACAACAAAAAAAACGACATTGTGACAGTTGTGCAGTGACAGTCTTGTGGAAATGGAATGTATTGAGATTTGTTGGAGCCCAAGACAGATCAGGTAGCTATTTTCCTTTCACATTCGTCGACGTCGCCAACTCACAACCAGAACTGCCATATTCCGAACTAACCTAGACCTTGGGCTAAGCTACAGATCAGCCTATCACCTTAAGCAATTTTTTGCTTTCACATTCGCTGGATCGCTAGCTCACAGACACTACCTTCCATCCTAACTTAGCCCTCGGGCTAAAGCTAACCTCGTATGGGATTTGTTTCCTAACGTGAAGTACGTAAGACGTGGCATCCATCATGGTTAGTTCACGCTTAGAAATGAGCTAATACATCACACGAAACATGCTCCCCTTCGTAATTCGTGACAACTGTGCTGTCCAACTGAAGTTGTCAGCTGTGTCAACATCCATGAACATGTTACAAGGCAAACAGGAAAGTCCCATGCCAAAACATTTAGGAAATTTTAATATTTCCATTACAAATAGTGCGACACAAATTCGTGATGATCATCCACATGTGATGAACATTATTTCATCATACTAACTGTTTAGTAAAACTCTAAGATCATTCTTATTAGAGTACTGCTTCTAACCAGTAGCAGAATTTTTAGAACGTTCAATATACAGGATTTTAAATCAAAAAATGTAAAATCTCCTACTGTAAGTGGTGCAAACTTTCTTGTGGCGCTAGCAACCATAAAGAATATATCTGAAGGAAATGCAGGGTGTGGGGCATAATTGCAGGTATTTCTAGAGACAACTGAGGATAGTGTATTGAACAACATTACATCAGTATTTACATCATTCGCAGACTAATAATTATAGCTACTACGAGTGTTTTTATATTGGTTAGTATGTGTGGCGCTAGCAAGCCATTAAAGTTTATTTTCCCCTGGGCAGTAGGTCAGTTATTGAAGTGTAGATGTGTGAAAGCAAAAGGAAAGGGCATACTGACCGTTGCAGTCCACTTCGTTGTGTGTTTACGACTGTGCAGAAAACATCTGGTAGTAAATTAAATGACGTGTTTGCAGGTGTTAGGTGCGGAGAAAAAACAACTTACTCACTGAGGTTGGTGCATATTAAGGTACCAATGATCACAATAGCTGTACTATACCCCTAATATCGTGTGTGTATCTGGAACTTTTTTGGGTGAATGAATCAATAAATAAATTGTGAATTGGGATCAAATCAGGCAGTGATGTAAAAAGCAATTCGGAATTCGTTGGTGCAGTTTCTCTGACAGGTTCACTCCTGAGGGAGACAGAGAGAGAGAGAGAGAGAGAGAGAGAGAATGGAATATTACAGAATATAATTCCATTAAGAGAATAAAAAAGTTCCAGAATCACTTATAAAACGCGAAGGTGAAAAAAAGTATTCGTGGGTAGCAGAACGTGAACCAACTTTCTTTGACTCACAACACAGCGTCTCTGTCCACTATACTACTGTAACCAGATAACATCTGCTTCTACATTTGATATGATATCCTAAAGGCATCAGCCGATGAGGTGTCATTAACTGACTTTCAATTGTATCAAACCATACCAAGAATCAGTTTAATAAGTCACACCTACAAAATACTATAGCGAATTCTTTACAGACGAATGGAAAAATAGTAAAAGCCGACCTCGGGGAATATCAGTTTGGATTCTGTAGAAAAACTGGAACACGTGAGGCAATACTAACCTTACGACTTATCTTAGAAGAAAGATTAAGAAAAGGCAAACCTATGTTCCTAGCATTTGTAGACTTAGAGAAAGCTTTTGACAATGTTGACTGGAATACTCTCTTTCAAATTCTGAAGGTGGTAGGAGTAAAATACAGGGAGAGAAAAGCTATTTACAATTTTTACAGAACCCAGATGGCAGTTATGAGTCGAGGGACATGAAAGGGAAGCAGTGGTTGGTAAGGGAGTGAGACAGGGTTGTAGCTTCTCCCCGATGTTATTCAATCTGTACATTGAGCAAGCAGTAAAGGAAACAAAAGAAAAATTCGGAGTAGGTATTAAAATCCATGAGAAGAAATAAAGACTTTGAGGTTCGCCGATGACATGTTAGTTCTGTCAGAGACAGCTGAACGGAATGGACAGTGTCTTGAAAGGAGGATATAAGATCAACATCAACGAAAGCAAAACGAGGATAACGGAATGTACTCGAATTAAGTCTGGTGATGCTGAGGGAATTAGATTAGGAAATGAGACACTTAAAGTAGTAAAGGAGTTTTGCTTTTTGGGGAGCAAAATAACTGATGATAGTCGAAGTAGAGAGGATATAAAATGTAGACTGGCAATGGCAAGGAAAGCGTTTGTTAACATCGAGTATAGATTTAAGTGTCAGGAAGTCGTTTCTGAAACATGGACGATAAATAGTTTGGACAAGAAGGGAATATAAGCTTTCGAAATGTGGTGCTACAGAATAATACTGACGATAAGATGGGTAGATCACTTAACTAATGAGGGAGGTACTGAATAGGATTGGGGAGAAGAGAAGCTTGTGGCACAACCTGACTAGAAGAAGAGATCGGTTGGTAGGACATGTTCTGAGGTATCAAGGGATCAGCAATTTAGTATTGGAGGGCAGAGTGGAGGGTAAAAATCGTAGAGGGAGACCAAGAGATGAATGCACTAAGCAGATTCAGAAGGATGTAGGTTGCAGTAGTTACTGGGAGATGAAGAAGCTTGCACAGGATAGAGTAGCATGGAGAGCTGCATCAAACCAGTCTCAGGACTGAAGACCATAACAACAACAACCAAGAATGACGTGTCTTTTATATCTTCGTCGCGCCCTTGCTTTAAAATGGCACACTTTCTTAAAACGCAAGGTATAATACGAAAACAACAAAATGCGGAAGCTCGTTAACCACCAACGTGACGTTTCCCGACGTTTTATTATAGAAAAGCGTACCAAAATCGACGCATGTTCAGAAATCCTCAATGTGCTGGAACTTCTAAATAGCATACGATCATAGGACGTATGTTTTAAAGTAAAGATCACCAAATAAGTGCCTCAACTGAAAAGAGTTTAATCCAGTATGGCGTCTCCCAAGTATAATGCGATCTTGTCTCTCATGCTGTGCATGGAGCAAAAATTTGATTTGTCTCATTGAGTCTTTCACATTTCACGCGAAATATCACGTTGTGAGTTACTAAACTCGACCAGCTCCACGTCTACGAACGTATTCACTTGCCGTGTTAGGACGGCTTAAGTATTAGATCAATCTGTGCCCTACAACCAGGTGATCTCCTTAACATTCGTTGGCTTCAACTCACAAACAAGCTGTCACATTTTAACCTAACCTAGGCCTCGCCTGAAAATGGACAAACCATTCTGAAGCTGGTAAAGGCAAAACAAATTGTCATAAAAATGTGGCTGGCCTCAGTTTTTCAACCTTTAAATGTATATGAATGTATATGAAAACTGGTTTATCTTTCCCGTTCCCCACTCTCTCTCTCTCTCTACACACACACACACACAAACACACACACACACACACACACACACACACACACACACACACAAAGAGAGAGACACACACACACAAAGAGAGAGACACACACACAACTGCATCAAGGCTGTATTCGAAATTAGAAACAGTTTGTAAATTATCAAATAGTGAATTTTACACTATTTCACTAACTTTTGTCTTCTTGTGCAAGCAATAAAATCTCCTGATGACAAGCAAAACATGCTACAAACGCCATTCTTTTTGTGAGTCACTCTTCTGATTGGTTTGATATGGCCCGTCAAGAATTTCTCTTCCGTGCCGACCATTTCATCTGACAGTAGGAACTGCAACCTACATCCTTAATTATATGCTGGATGTATTCCGATCTCTGTCTTCCTCTACAGTTTTTACCCACTAGTACCATGGAAGTTATTCCCTAACATCTTAACAGATGCCCTAACATTCGGTCTCTTCTTTTGTCAATGTTTTCCATATGTTCCTCCGGAGAATCTCCTCATTCATTGCCTTATCAGTCCACCAAATTTTTCATCCTTTTTTTGTAGCACCACATCTCATACGCTTAGATTCTCTTCTGGTCCGGTTATCCCACAGTCCATGTCTCACTACCAGAGAGTGCTGTGCTCCAAACGTACATTCTCAGAAATTTTTTCCTCAAATTAAGGCCTATGTTTGATACTAGTACACTTCTCTTTGCCAGGAACGCTCTTTTTGCCAGTGCTAGTCTGCTTTTTGTGTCTTCCTTGCTCTGGCCATCATGGGTTATATTTTGCTGTGTAGGTAGCAGAATTCCTTAACTTTGTCTCTACTTAGTGATCCCAAAGTCTGAAGTTAAGTTTCTCGCTGTTATCATCTTTTGTATTTGTCATTACTTTCGTCTCTCTTCGATTTACTCTCACTCCCTATTAAGTGCTTATTAGACTGTTTATTCCATTCGACACATCCTGTAATTTTTCTTCACTTTCGCTGAGGATAGTAATGTCATCAGCGAATCGCATCATTGATATTCTTTCACAATGAATTTTAATTCCACTCTTGAACTTTCCTTTCATTTACGTCATTCGTGATTAGATGTGTAGAGTGAACAGTAGTGACGAAAGACTGAACCCCTGCCTTACACCATTTTTAGTCCGAGCACTTAGTTATTGGTCTTCCAGTCTTATTATTCCATCTTCGTTCTTGTATACATTGTACATTACCGGTCTTTCCCTGTAGCTTACTACTATTTTTCTCAGAATTTTGAACATCTTTCCCTATTTGCTATTGTCGCACACTTTTTACAGGTCGATAAATCCTATGAACGTTTATTCTTCAGTCTTGCTTCCATTATCAACTGAAACGTCACAACTGCCTCTCTAGTGCCTCTACCTTTCCTAAAGCCAAACTGATCTTCATCTAACTGGTCTTCAATTTCCTTTTCCATTCCTCTTCTTCATTTCGTGTATTAGACAAAGTGCCTGTTGCAATACCCAATTCTCGCATGGTCTTCCTACATTTCGTCTTCCAGTGCACTCATAATTTAGAGCCCTCACCGGGAACCTTTCGCTGCGCGGAGTGGCCGCGAGGTTTGAGGTACCATGTCACGGATTGCGCGGTCTCTCCTGCCGGCGGTTTGAGTCCCCCCTCAGGCATGGGTGTGTGTTGTTGTTAGCTTAAGTTAGTTTAAGTAGTGCGTATGTCTAGGGTATTCCCTTGGGAATTCATACACATTTGAGTATTTTCTGGATCATTTAGACACCTGTATGGTCTACATGTTCCTTCTATTTTCTACTATTTTCCTTTATTTTCTCGATTAGGGTATATATTCCTAAATCTTTCCTTTCCTCTTCGTTTCTTTTTCGATATTTCCTTGTACATCTTTCCTCTCTTCATAGAAATCCAATTTATTGGCCTCTATTCTACTTTCTTAGTGTCTTATTGTTGCCCATGCTTCACTTACGTAACTTCAACTGGGTTTCTTTCCGCTCTTATGTAAAGGTAAAGTGCGACATGGGTGGCTGGGAGACCCTGAAAGTCAGTTTCAGCCGTATAATTGGAAACGTTTTCTCTACCCTTCCCGCCCGCAGGCACTATTTTTGGAAATTTGTGGTAGGAGCTATGGGACCAAACTGCTGAGGTCATCGGTTCCTAGGCTTACACATTACATAGTCTAACTTATGCTAAGGACAACACACACACCCATGCCCAAGAGAGGACTCGAACCTCTTACGGGGGCACCAGCGCGAACCGTGGCAAGGCGCCTAAGATCGCACGGCAACCGAGCGCGGCTAATAATGTGTGTGTGTGTAGTGTAGTGTGATGTCCGTATCGGAGATGAGAGAAGGGAGAGGGCGAAACGAGGTGCTGTCACATAGGCTACTCCTCTCGAAGAGGACCAACGCGTCACCATCAACAGAGTTACAAGTCCTCACTCCACGAGACACTGCGGAAAGGTTTGGTATTTAAACCAAGACATTGGCGCGACCTCCGGTGATCAGAAACTTTACGCCACCACCCCTCCTCCCCCTGCCGGCCAAATACTGGCCCCGAAAATTTCTTCCACCCCCCCGCCCCCCCCCCCCCCCGCCCCTACCCAGGAGATTCGAACGGGTTACCCCTGAGTCAATCGCCACCGCATGAGCAGGACGACGGACAGGGCAGGGGTCGACGCCATGCCCACGCAACTAGTTCTAGGATCGAAGGATCAGGAAGAGGATTTAGCGGGTTTGTCCAAGTTTATTTATTTATTTTTGTATTTATTGAGTTTTTATTAAAAAAGATCCTACAACCGCCGAAGCCGAGCGTCCGAGTCGTCTTGTCGTCTGTTGGTATGGGTTCCCCTCTATTCCGTCCATAGTGCATCAATAGGGTCCGTCATCAGTAGGGACAAAAATCCGAGTGTGCCTTTGAGAGCTTCACGCAATATGTAGTAAAGGGCCATGCCTTTTAGTCATTTAACGGCGTTCATCCTTGAAGGAAAGCACACGCCGTCGGGACGCAGTATATCATCAGGAGAGACAGAATCGGGCAATCGCCTCAAGAGTAGTGCTAGCATGCGCTGCCTGAGTAGCCAGCTCTCGCGGCTCGCGGCACAAGTCAGCCGGTGTGCATCCGTGTCAACGGCTGAGCTGAGCATGTCGGACACAGGGGCACAAGGGATCGTCCGTCAGGTGAATGGAGTGTAGCCTCTGACGAGTAGCGAACTTCCCATTCACAACCACGTCCCACAATGAACACACCATCGTAGGTAGAAAAGGCGTGTGTACTACTCGCCGCGCCCTTTTCCAACCAACTTCGGGGTGTCTGTGTGCGACCGCATTAAAAGTTTGCTGCTGTTGGTATAATCTTTCGTACTGGGCATCCGTGTTGACGGAAGGTCTGATCGTAAGTAGCTGAAGTCAATGAAAAACTGTGACCTCGGCCACTGAGGTGGGTATTCTTCAATGTATCATTCTTCTCAGCAAAACGCGTAGTAATGTGTTAAATAAATAAGAAATGTGACTGTCAACGGAACGAAACAGGCTCCCAGGTAGATGCCATTTTCCTTGACTTCCGGAAGGCGTTCAATGCGGTTCCGCACTGTCGCCTGATGAACAAAGTACGAGCCACGGAATATCAGACCAGCTGTGTGGCTGGATTGAAGAGTTTTTAGCAAACAGAACACAGCATGTTGCTCTCAATGGAGAGACGTCTACAGACGTTAAAGTAACCTCTGGCGTGCCACAGGGGAGTGTTATGGGACCATTGCTTTTCACAATATATGTAAATGGCCTAGTAGATAGTGTCGGAAGTTCCATGCGGCTTTTCGCTGATGATCCTGTAGTATACAGAGAAGTTGCAGCATTAGAAATTTGCAGCGAAATGCAGGAAGATCTGCAGCGGATAGGCGCTTGGTGCAGGGAGTGGCAACTGACCCTTAACATAGACAAATGTAATGTATTGCGAATACATAGAAAGAAGGATCCTTTATTTTATGATTATATGATAGCGGAACAAACACTGGTAGTAGTTACTTCTGTAAAATATCTGGGAACATGCGTACGGAACGATTCGAAGTGGAATGATCATATAAAATTAATTGTCGGTAAGGCGGATACCAGGTTGAGATTCATTGGGAGAGTCCTTAGAAAATGTAGTCCATCAACAAAGGAGGTGGCTTATAAAACACTCATTCGACCTGTACTTGAGTATTGCTCATCAGTGTGGGATCCGTACCAGGTCAGGTTGACGGAGGAGACAAAGAAGATCCAAAGAAGAGCGGCGCGTATCGTCACAGGGTTATTTGGTAAGCGTGATAGCGTTACGGAGATGTTTAGCAAACTGAAGTGGCAGACTCTGCAAGAGAGGCGCTCTGCATCGCGGTGTAGCTTGCTGGCCGGGTTTCGGGAGGGTGCGTTTCTGGATGAGGTATCGAATATATTGCTTGCCCCTACTTACACCTCCCGAGGAGATCACGAATGTAAAATTAGAGAGATTAGAGCTCGCAAGGAGGCTTTCAGACAGTCGTTCTTCCCGCGAACCATACACGACTGGAACAGGAAAGGCAGGTAATGACAGTGGCACATAAAGTGCCCTCCGCCACACATCGTTGGATGGCTTACAGAGTATAAATGTAGATGTAGATGTAGAAACAAGTAACTTATTCAGTTTTCCAGACATTCGACAGGGTGTGCGCATGAAAAATGAGAGCGCGCATGCAACAGCGAGCGAAGTCACCCGCCGATCGAATGTTTTGCGGTCAATGTGGCGCGCCTCACCGATCAATCACGACGTAAAGAGACAGCCCTTCACCCCCCGTTCACCGGCGCTGTGGGGAAGCTCTGCCCGCAGGCCACGTGCACCGACAATGACGTCGGCCGCCGACTCTTCCGCGCCATTACGTCGCGCACTTTTCGCGCTCGTGCGCGTCGCCGCAAATAAATACGAATTAATTAAAGCGTAAATCTGGTGGGAAGGAGCGCCAAGGAAGGGCGCCGGGAACACGTGTTCCCCGCCGGGGACGGCGGCCACTTGTTCCGGAGGACAAAAGAAACGCGTATATTTAGTGTCCCGCCGGGCGGGCGACAGCGAAGCGGCCGTAGCGAGCGATCCGGCCCCGACTATTAACAATCAGTTCATTGTGTATCAATGTAACCAGCGCGCCGGGATTCGTGCGCCGGGCGCCAATTATAAATACAAGTAGAATGCGGGCCGGCGAGCGCTACATACCGAGCCGAGAACGTGTGTGTATGTGTGTGTGTGTGTTTGTCTGTGTATTCGTGTGCAGCTGCGCTCGCATAGGGTACCACCACCAGCGCCGGCGCTTTTGATTAAAACCCTCCCGCTCGCTAGCTGTGTGGAGACCTCTAAATGAAAGAATCAAAATATGGTTGTAAAACAGATAATATAAATTTCCGATATCATTGATCTGGCCGCGCTACGGGCATCCGGCGAGAGAACGGGGAAAGAGGGGAAAAGGGGGAGTATAAAAGCCTGAAAAGGGGGCGAGCGTTTGTGTTTGTGTTTGCGCTGGCGCTGGCGCGGCCGGCATATTTTGTTCCATACGCCGGAAAAGTGCGCGCCGGCGGCTGCGCGGGGCCGCGCTACTTTATTATGGCCACAAATCGGGCATCAATAACCGGCGATAATTGTGTGCATTCCAGCCGGCCGAGGGCCAATTACAGCCCGGCTGCGACCCCTCCCCAAACACTCCCCCTCCCCTCCGCCCACCAGAGCCGGCGGCGGCGCTACTCAAAGCGGCGCCTCTGCGCAGACGCCGTTCCCGCTGCCAGATTCATCCCGGTCGCCCAGGCTTACGTCGTCTGCTCCTCGGATAAGCGGAATCTCGTCCGAAGTTTCCTAGTCCATCTCTTTCTAGCACCAAATCCGTGTAAATACGCTTCATGCCGTTATACAGTACTGGCCATTAAAATTGCTACACGAAGAAGAAATGCAGATGATAAACGGGTATTCATTATACTAGAACTGACATGTCATTACATTTTTACGCAATTTGGGTGCATAGATCCTGAGAAATCAGTACACAGGACAACCACCTCTGGCCGTAATAACGGCCTTGATACGCCTGGGCATCGAGTCAAACAGAGCTTGGATGGCGTGTACAGGTACAGCTGCTCATGCAGCTTCAACACGATACCACAGTTCATCAAGAGTAGTGACTGGCGTATTGTGACGAACCAGTTACTCGGCCACCATTGACCAGACGTTTCCAATTGGTGAGAGATCTGGAGAATGTGTTGGCCAGGGCAGCAGTCGAACATTTGCTGTATGCTACAAGCGGTCGTGCATTATACTGCTGAAATGTAGGGTTTCGCAGGGATCGAATGAAGGGTAGAGCCACGGGTTGTAACCCACCTGAAATGTAACGTCCACTGTCCAAAGTGCCGTCAGTCTGAACAAGAGGTGACCCAGATGTGTAACCAATGGCACCCCATACCATTACCCCCGTCGATACGCTAGTATGGCGATGACGAATATACGCTTCCAATGTGCGTTCACCGCGACGTCGCCAAACACGGTTGCGACCATCATGTTGCTGTAACCAGAACCTGGATTCATCCGAAAAAATGACTTTTTGCCATTCGTGCACCCAGGTTCGTCGTTGAGTACACCATCGCAGGCGCTCCTGTCTGTGATGCAGCGTCAAGGGTAACCGAAGCCATGGTCACCGAGTTGATAGTCCACGCTGCTGCAAACGTCGTGGAACTGTTCGTGCAGATGGTTGTTGTCTTGCAAACGTCCCCATCTGTTGACTCAGGGATCGAGACGTGGCTGCACGACCCGTTACAGCCATACAGATAAGATGCCTTTCATCTCGACTGCTAGTGATACGAGGCCGTTGGGATCCAGTACGGCGTTCCGCATTATCCTCCTGAACCCACCGAGTCCATATTCTGCTAACAGTCATTGGATCTCGACCAACGTGAGCAGCAGTGTCGCGATACGATAAACCGCAATCGCGATAGGCTACAATCCGACCTTTATCAAAGTCGGAAACGCGATGATACGCATTTCTCCTCCTTACACGAGGCATCACAACAACGTTTCACCAGGCAACGCCGGTCAACTGTTGTTTGTGTATCAGAAACCGGTTGGAAACTTTCCTCATGTCAGCACATTGTAGGTGTCGCCACCGGCGCCAACCTTGTGTGAATGCTCTGAAAAGCTATTCATATGCATATCACAGCATGTCCTACCTGTCGGTTAAATTTTGCGTCTGTAGCACGTCATCTTCGTGGTGTAGCAATTTTAATGGCCAGTAGTGTACATCGTGTTTCCGTGGCGATCAGGAAGAAGAGGAAAGGTATAGTACATGCGAGAGTCCATGTAGGTCGAAACAGTCTGTACACATGTCAACAAAACTTTTGCAACTTTATTTCGAAATTCATGGCACAGAAAACAATTCACTATGAGGGATGTGGATGTATTTACTTGCAATGTGTCCAGATCACAGAATCGCAAAACCAAATGTTTATATAAATACCGTGGGGGAAGGGCGGGGAAGGGTTGGGGGAGCCGACACAGTACTCCTGATCAACGACGTGTTGTACCTCCCCTTGCTCGTACAGTCGATCGGATAGTCAAACCAGCCCTGTCCCAAATCGGCCCATTATTCAATGGCGATTCTGCGTAAGCCATGCGGAGTACGTGGTCGTTGAGATTGTCTCTTGATATACCGGGTGATAAAAAGGTCAGTGTTGTTGTTGTTGTTGTCTTCAGTCCTGAGACTGGTTTGATGCAGCTCTCCATGCTACTCTATTCTGTGCAAGCTGCTTCATCTCCCAGTACCTACTGCAACCTACATCCTTCTGAATCTGCTTAGTGTACTCATCTCTCGGTCTCCCTCTACGATTTTTACCCTCCACGCAGCCCTCCAATGCTAAATTTGTGATCCCTTGATGCCTCAAAACATGTCCTACCAACCGATCCCTTCTTCTAGTCAAGTTGTGCCACAAACTTCTCTTCTCCCCAATCCTATTCAATACCTCCTCATTAGTTACGTGATCTATCCACCTTATCTTCACTATTTTTCTGTAGCACCACATTTCGAAAGCTTCTATTCTCTTCTTGTCCAAACTAGTTATCGTCCATGTTTCACTTCCATACATGGCTACACTCCAAACAAATACTTTCAGAAACGACTTCCTGATACATAAATCTATATTCGATGTTAACAAATTTCTCTTCTTCAGAAACGCTTTCCTTGCCATTGCCAGTCTACATTTTATATCCTCTCTACTTCGACCATCATCAGTTATTTTACTTCCTAAATAGCAAAACTCCTTTACTACTTTAAGTGTCTCATTTCCTAATCTAATTCCCTCAGCATCACCCGATTTAATTTGACTACATTCCATTATCCTCGTTTTGCTTTTGTTAATGTTCATCTTATATCCTCCTTTCAAGACACTGTCCATTCCGTTCAACTGCTCTTCCAAGTCCTTTGCCGTCTCTGACAGAATTACAATGTCATCGGCGAACCTCAAAGTTTTTACTTCGTCTCCATGAATTTTAATACCTACTCCAAATTTTTCTTTTGTTTCCTTTACAGCTTGCTCAATATACAGATTGAATAACATCGGGGAGAGGCTACAACCCTGTCTCACTCCTTTCCCAACCACTGCTTCCCTTTCATGCCCCTCGACTCTTATTACTGCCATCTGGTTTCTGTACAAATTATAAACAGCCTTTCGCTCCCTGTATTTTACCCCTGCCACCTTTAGAATTTGAAAAAGAGTATTCCAGTCAACATTGTCAAAAGCTTTCTCTAAGTCTACAAATGCTAGAAACGTAGGTTTGCCTTTTCTTAATCTTTCTTCTAAGATAAGTCGTAAGGTCAGTATTGCCTCACGTGTTCCAACATTTCGACGGAATCCAGGTCAGTATAAATTTGAAAACTGAATAAATCACGGAATAATGTAGATAGAGAGGTACAAATTGACACACATGCTTGGAACGACATGGGGTTTTATTAGAGCCAAAAAAATACGAACGTTCAAAGTATGTTCGAACATGGCGCTTCATCTGATCAGAATAGCAATAATTAGCATAACAAAGTAAGACAAAGCAAAGATGATGTTCATTACAGGAAATGCTCAATATGTCCACCATCATTCCTCAACAATAGCTGTAGTCGAGGAACAATCTTGAACAATCTTGTGAACAGCACTTTAAAGCATGTCCGGAGTTATGGTGAGGCATTGGGGTCGGATATTGTCTTTCAGCATCCCTAGAGACGTTGGTCCTGGGAGGCCAAGCAGGATGAAAGTGGCGGCTGAGCACACGATCATCACCAAACGACGCGCCCAAGAAATCTTTCATGCGTCTAGCAATATGAGGTGGTTTTTTTTTGTTCTAATAAAACCCCATGTCATTCCAAGCATGTGTGTTAATTTTTACCTCTCTATCTTCATTATTCCGTAGTTTATTAAGTTTTCAAATTGATACTGACTTTTTGATCACCCGGTATCTTTGATATCACAACATTCAAAGCGACACATATTTATGTTTGTGCCTGATGATGCCCTAGGAGCCGAAAATCGGTTAGTTAAATAGTAAATATTATGGAATATTACACAAGTGTCGTGAGTTTTCCAGTAATAATGTATAAAATATTGCAATATGAACCAACAGGACAGTCAATTACCGCAAATAAATATTTATTAACTTCCCGTTTCGATCATCGAATCACCTTCAGGTATCACAGAACTGTTCTGAAATATAGTTCTTTTCATATACTCGAACTGAGGGACACCAGGTGTTTTCGGTATTTAAGAAAACTGACTTCGAGTATTCACATACTACGTTCGAGAAAACGAATTTCCGTGCTCATGTGGCCGCAGCACTCGATAGCAACGTGAACAGTTTTTAGTCGTTCTCGTAAAAATTCTCGGTTCTTGGATATATTTTCCTTTCCGTAGGTTTCCAGATATCTCTGAGGCAGTTCAGGCAATGGCTAGTTCACAAAAGAATGTTACGCTGAAACAGCGTCATAATAAATGTGGGATATTCAGAAAAAATTCGTTCTGGTGAAACACAGTTGCTCTTCATTGACAAAAAGTATCAACTGCTATCCACAGGGAATCTCAGGCCGATTCTATATTTATGGATTTCCAGAAGGCTTTTGACCCCGTCCCTCAGAAGCGCCTAGTAATCAAATTGTGGGATTATGGAGTATCGCCGCAGCTATGATGTTAGATTCGTAATTTCCTGTGGGAAAGATCTCAGTTCGTAGTAATTGACGGGAAGTCATCGAGTAAAAGAGAAGGGATAGCCAAGGAATCGTTACAGGCCGTCTCCAGTTTTTGATGAATCCGAGCAGCCCTCTTTGACAAGGTTGCCACTGTCCAGATGGCTGAAGTGGTTAAGGTAAACGTGGTCGAGTCCCGGTCCGGCATAAACGTTCAAATTTCGCCACTGCATTAACACTGAATTACCACTGCATTACCACAATGCTCTGTGCGGCTGAAAGTCACGAATACCCACTAAAAATGGTTCAAATGGCTCTGAGCACTATGGGACTTAAGATCTGTGGTCAGCAGTCCTCTACAACTTAGAACTACTTAAACCTAACTAACCTAAGACATCACACACGTCCATGCCCGATGCAGGATCCGAACCTGTGACCGTAGCAGTCGCGCGGTTCCGGACTGAAGCGCCTAGAGCCGCTCGGCCACTTATAAAATAAGAGAAGTTCTCGTAAGGGAAGGTTTGAGCGTTCATTTTTATCCCACGTACTGTTCCAGATCGAGTCGGTAGAGAAATACAGTTACCTGAGAGTGGTTGTATGTACCGTATGCCAGACACTAAAGTGTGAATGGCAGAGTAGTCACGTAGATGTAGACGAATAATAAAAAAGTTCATTGTCAAGCACCGATGAGACCATAATAACAGATATAACATTTTTTAAAAACAATTGTTTTACCGAAGAAAACAGTAATCCAAAACAGATTTTTATAACTTGACAGAAAGATCAAAATATTATCCAGGAAGGTAACTTCATAGAGGGATATAGCAACGCTTCATTTACATACGTGTTTTGTAGATATACAGTAGACGATGTGAAGTGCCACATCATGGACAAAGACACGGGAGCTACTCTTCCGAGAACAGAGAACGTAGAGGGTCCCGCCGATACCCTAGATTACTAAGCCCTCGTAAAATTTACGATTGCACTTGATAGCCTCTTCTTCATTGTGGACACGTGAGCGGCATATGCTGTTGAATACTTACATGGCAAACACTGTTGCTAATAACGCCGAAGTATTTATTGCCTGACTGCAGCGGGTTGCTGATAGTGGTGCTCTTGTCGTACACATTACTAATGTTTACTGATAGTGTTCTGTTTCCTAATAGTCGGCCAGTATGGCGGGGCGGTTCTAGGTGCTTCAGTCTGGAATCGCGAGACCGCTGCGGTCGCAGGTTCGAATTCTGCTTCGGGCATGGCTGTGCGTGATGTCCTTAGGTTAGTTAGGTTTAAGTAGTTCTAAGTTCTATTGGACTGATGACCTCATCTTAAGTCCCATAGTGCTCAGAGCCATTTGAACCATTTGATTTGATGGACCTCGCCATGGACGTCGGGAGTTGTTTCCCGCGGATTCTCAGTGCCCCATATATAGACATTGTGGCGGTTGACTTCCCCTTTAGTGTGGAAAGTAGCTTCATCACTAAACACAATCTTTGACACGAAAGATTCATCTGTTTCCATTTGAGCAAGGATAAAATCACAGAAATCGATTCTTTTAATCTTATCAGCTGCAGACAGTGCTTGAACCAATTTCAGACGATAAGGTTTCATAACGAACCTTTTTCGTAGGACTCTCCATACAGTTGATTGTGGAATTTGCAGCTCACTGCTAGCTCTGCGAGTCGATTTTCCTGGGCTGCGAACAAATGCTTGCTGGATGCGAGCTACATTTTCATCACAAACACCCATTCTCTCTAAACTGTTTATACCAACGTTTAATACACCACCTATCAGGAGGTTTAACACCATACTTCGTTCGAAATGCACGCTGAACAACTGTCGTCGATTCACTTCTGCCGTACTCAATAACACAAAAAGCTTTCTGTTGAGTGGCCGCCATCTTAGCATCAACTGACGCTGACGCCTAGTCAACAGCGCCTCAAGCAAACAAATGTACAACTAAATGAAACTTTATAGCTCCCTTAATTCTCCGACAGATAGTGCTTAGCTCTGCCTTTTGTCGTTGCAGAGTTTTAAATTCCTAAAGTTGTGGTATTTTTTTTTTGAATCACCCTGTATTATTACAGTCTCTTGATTAGCTAGAAATACGAGCCGCTAACTACCAACCCATTCTGTGAAAACCGCACATCAGTAGCACTTCCCGTTTCCACAATACCTGCGGGTCACATTTTAAGACATTCAATTGTGTTCACAGTCGGCTTTTCCTCGCTCCATTCCAGAGTGGTACAAGAAATGGAATGACTGGCAGTGGTATGAGGTACCCTCCATCATGCACCATATGACTTCTCCAGGAAGATGTATGTAAGTGTATATGTATATGTGCAGCCCGCTGCGTGGATGAAACGTACAGTGCCTCTAGCATTTAGGCCGTACTCGTGAGCCGGCCGGAGTGGACGAGCGGTTCTAGGAGCTACAGTCTGGAACCGCGCGACCGCTACGGTCGCAGGTTCGAATCCTGCCTCGGGCATGGATCTGTTTGATGTTCAAATGGTTCAAATGGCTCTGAGCACTATGGGACTTAACATCTTTGGTCATCAGTCCCCTAGAACTTAGAACTACTTAAACCTAACTAACCTAAGGACATCACACACATCCATGTCCGAGGCAGGATTCGAACCTGCGACCGTAGCAGTCGCGCGGTTCCGGACTGAGCGCCTTAACCGCGAGACCACCGCGGCCGGCTGTTTGATGTCCTTAGGTTATTTAGGTTTAAGTAGTTCTAAGTTCTAGGGGACTGATGACCACAGCAGTTAAGTCCCATAGTGCTCAAAGCCATTTGAACCATTTTCGTACTCGTGAAATTTCTCGACTCGTGGTTTTTCAGATGTTAATTCGGCTCGTTTTGATTCCCGAGAAGATAGTTCTCAGTTCTTCTTATAGTCTAACACTGTGCCAGAATAAGGGTGACCTGCAGCGTAATAAACTCAGAAGAAAAACTTCAAAACGCTCAGATCACTCTTTCAGATCTTATGCTCTACAAATTCATTTGTTATCGAAATAAATGCTTTACTGAAGATCTTGGGTGTCTGACGTTTTTTTCTGAGTTTATTCGTTCCTACAGTTGGCATCTGTAGCAGCAGCAGCATCAGTAGCAGTAGCAGCGCCTGTGGCGGCGGTCGGCTCTGCGCATGCGCGGCGCGCCCGCGGTCAGCCGCCACTGCCGCTCTTAATTGAGCGAATCACGGCCGCTGCAACAATGGCGGCGCCACAGCCCGGGCGGTGCAGATCAAGGCGTCTGAGCGGAAACTTCCTGCCGGTCTTTCGGACGAACGGCCAAATGGAATGTGTACCGTAGACAGCACTAAAGCCAGCATCTAGACGTCTCTCTTCTTTCTTACTTCTGCTAAAATGAGTGGATGTCACACAGTGGCATCTAGCTCGGTATGCTACACCTCCATTAATGGCACGATGCCAGTAGGGAACTGATTATATGGACGAGCTGTTAGCACACCAGTATAATGGCTCTACTCAAACAGAAATACTTCCAAAACTGGTCAAATGCGAGTAGGAGTCGCACTCTGAGTGTTTCATATAGACTTTAATATATATAACGTAAGTCGAAACAAGGGACAGTGAATAGACAACATTCCATTAGAACTACTGACAGCCTTGAAAGAGCCAGTCCTGACAAAACTCTACCATCTGGTGAAGAAGACTTATGAGACAGGCGAAATAACCTCAGACTTCAACAAGAATATAGTAATTCCAATCCCAAAGAAAGCAGGTGTTGACAGATGTGAAAATTACCGAAGTATCAGTTTAATAAGCCGCGGCTGCAAAGTACTAACGCCAATTCTTTACAGACGAATGGAAGAACTGGTAGAAGCCGACCTCGGAGAAGATCAGTTTGGATTCCGCACAAATACTGGAACACGTGAGACAATAATGATCCTACGACTTATCTTAGAAGATATATTAATAAAAGTCAAACCTACGTTTCTAGCATTTGTAGACTTAGAGAAAGCTTTTGACAATACTGACTGAAATACTCTCTTTCAAATTCTGAAGGTAGCAGCGGTAAAATACGGGGAGAGAAAGGCTATTTACAATTTGTACAGAAACCAGATGGCAGTTATAAGTGTCGAGGGACATGAAAGGGAAGCAGCGGTTGGAAAGGGAGTGAGACAGGGTTGTAGCCTCTCCCCGATGCTATTCAATATGTGTATTGAGCAAGGAGTAAAGGAAACAAAAGAAAAGTACGGAGTAGGTATTAAAATCCATGGAGAAGAAATAAAAACTTTGAGGTATGTCGATGACATTGTAATTCTGTCAGAGACAGCAAAGGACTTGGAAGAGCAGTTGAACCGAATGGATAGTGTCTTGAAAGGAGGATATAAGATGAATAGCAACAAAAGCAAAACGAGGATGATGGAATGTAGTCGAATTACGTCGGGTGATGCTCAGGGAATTAGATTAAGAAATGAGACACTTAAAGTAGTAAAGGAGTTTTGCTATTTGGGGAGCAAAATAACTGATGATGGTCGAAGTAGAGAGGATATAAAATGTAGACTGGCAATGGCAAGGAAAGCGTTTCTGAAGAAGAGAAATTTGTTAAGTGTAATGAAGTCTTTTCTGAAAGTATATGTATGGAGTGTAGCCATGTATGGAAGTGAAACATGGACGATAAATAGTTTAGAGAAGAAAAGAATGGAAGCTTTCGAAATGTGGTGCTACAGAAGAATGCTGAAGATTAGATGGGTAGATCACATAACTAATGAGGAGGTATTGAATAGAACTGGGGAGAGGAGGAGTTTGTGGCACAAGTTGACTAGAAGAAGGGATCGGTTGGTAGAGCATATTCTGAGGCATCATGGGATCACCAATTTAGTATTGGAGGGCAGCGTGGAGAGTAAAAATCATAGAGGGAGGCCAAGAGAGGAATACACTATGCAGATTCAGAAGGAAGTAGGTTGCAGTAGGTTCTGGGAGAGGAAGAAGCTTGTACAGGATAGAGTAGCATGGAGAGCTGCATCAACCAGTCTCAGGACTGAAGACCACAACAACAACATATATGTAGACAGTTTATCCACTCGGTAAATCAAGACTCTGAACGATTTTTGCCTGTTATCGACACTGATATTCACAGTCCCAGCGATTCCAAGACTTTCGTGAATATTTTAATTTCAGTTTTGAAGTCGGATAACAAATGACAAAAGAAATTTTTTTCGTCTGATATAATTACAAATTAACAATTTTCTAGTTTTTTTTCTTTTACGTGTACTGTGAAACCTCGCTTCTTGCCAAATTTCTTAATTCTACGTCAACGAAAATACCTTATAGATTTTAATGAGTGAATATGAGAGTATCAAAATATGTGACGTAAATGGTCGTAACGTTTGGTTGCATTGACTTAGAAGCTTCTATTTAATACACCGCCAAGGAACCATTGACCTTAGTGCATGAAATAAATTTCAGCTTGATATGACAACCCGTCGAACAAACAGAGAGACAGGCGGTCAAGAAAGTGATCCTGAAAGGTTCCGTTTTTATCGCTTGAGGTGATGATGGTGAGGTCCCATACTCCGAGAAGCGTAGAGGACGATGGGGGAGACCAGCACCGCCGACTAGGCAAGGTCCTAGCGGAGGTGGTTTGCCACTGCCTTCCTCCGACCGTAATGGGGATGAATGATGATGATGAAGACGACACAACACCCAGTCATCTTGAGGCAGGAATAATCCCTGACCCCGACGGGAATCGAACCCGGGACCCCGTGGGCGGGAAGCGAGAACGCTTGATGTACGCAAAAAAAAAAAAAAGATTCGTTTCTTTGTTCAAACAACTATTTAGCCAATGCTACTACACTCCTGGAAATGGAAAAAAGAACACATTGACACCGTTGTGTCAGACCCACCATACTTGCTCCGGACACTGCGAGAGGGCTGTACAAGCAACGATAACACGCACGGCACAGCGGACACACCAGGAACCGCGGTGTTGGCCGTCGAATGGCGCGAGCTGCGTAGCATTTGTGCACCGCCGCCGTCAGTGTCAGCCAGTTTGCCGTGGCATACGGAGCTCCGTCGCAGTCTTTAACACTGGTAGCATGGCGCGACAGCGTGGACGTGAACCGTATGTGCAGTTGACGGACTTTGAGCGAGGGCGTATAGTGGGCATGCGGGAGGCCGGGTGGACGTACCGCCGAATTGCTCAACACGTGGGGCGTGAGGTCTCCACAGTACATCGATGTTGTCGCCAGTGGTCGGCGGAATGTGCACGTGCCCGTCGACCTGGGACCGGACCGCAGCGACGCACGGATGCACGCCAAGACCGTAGGATCCTACGCAGTGCCGTAGGGGACCGCACCGCCACTTCCCAGCAAATTAGGGACACTGTTGCTCCTGGGGTATCAGCGAGGACCATTCGCAACCGTCTCCATGAAGCTGGGCTACGGTCCCGCACACCGTTAGGCCGTCTTCCGCTCACGCCCCAACATCGTGCAGCCCGCCTGCAGTGGTGTCGCGACAGGCGTGAATGGAGGGACGAATGGAGACGTGTCGTCTTCAGCGATGAGAGTCGCTTCTGCCTTGATGCCAATGATGGTCGTATGCGTGTTTGGCGCCGTGCAGGTGAGCGCTACAATCAGGACTGCCTACGACTGAGGCACACAGGGCCAACACCCGGCATCATGGTGTGGGGAGCGATCTCCTACACTGGCCGTACACCTCTGGTGATCGTCGAGGGGACACTGAATAGTGCACGGTACATCCAAACCGTCATCGAACCCATCGTTCTACCATTCCTAGACCGGCAAGGGAACTTGCTGTTCCAACAGGACAATGCACGTCCGCATGTATCCCGTGCCACCCAACGTGCTCTAGAAGGTGTAAGTCAACTACCCTGGCCAGCAAGATCTCCGGATCTGTCCCCCATTGAGCATGTTTGGGACTGGATGAAGCGTCGTCTCACGCGGTCTGCACGTCGAGCACGAACGCTGGTCCAGCTGAGGCGCCAGGTGGAAATGGCATGGCAAGCCGTTCCACAGGACTACATCCAGCATCTCTACGATCGTCTCCATGGGAGAATAGCAGCCTGCATTGCTGCGAAAGGTGGATATACACTGTACTAGTGCCGACATTGTGCATGCTCTGTTGCCTGTGTCTATGTGCCTGTGGTTCTGTCAGTGTGATCATGTGATGTATCTGACCCCAGGAATGTGTCAATATAGTTTCCCCTTCCTGGGACAATGAATTCACGGTGTTCTTATTTCAATTTCCAGGAGTGTATTTGACCGTCACTGAACACTCATTGACAGCCAACCACTCATGATACGACACTGGCGTCTTATTCAGGAGCACTTTATTTTTATTTATTTATTGTTCCGTGGGACCAAATTAAGGAGAAGTCTCCATTGTCATAGAACGAGTCAATACATGAAATTATAACACGATAGTAGAGACTGATAAAACGAAATATAAAAAACATATTCAGGCGACAAGTTGTAAGTTTAAATAAAGAAATTCAACAATGTAACACTGGAATTTGCTTAATTTTTTAGCTCTTCCAGGAGCTCCTCGACAGAATAGAAGGAGTGAGCCATGAGGAAACTCTTCAGTTTAGACTAAAAAGAGTTTGGGCTACTGCTAAGATTTTTTAGTTCTTGTGGTAGCTTATTGAAAATGGATGCAGCAGAATACTGCAGTCCTTTCTGTACAAGAGTCAAGGAAGTGTATTCCACATGCAGATATGATTTATGCCTAGTATTAACTGAGTGAAAGCTGCTAACTCTTGGAAATAGGCTAATATTGCTAACAACAAACGACATTAAAGAAAATATATGCTGTGAGGGCAATGTCAGAATTCCCAGACTATTGAATAGGGGTCGACAAGAGGTTCTCGAACTTACATCACATATAGATGGAACAGCCCGTTTTTGAGCCAAAAATACCCTTTTTGAACAGAAGAATTACCCAAAAAATAATACGATACGACATAAGAAAATGAAAATATGCGAAGTAGACTACTTTTCGTGTTGAACTGTCACTTATTTCAGATACTGTTCTAATGGTAAGTAAAGCAGCATTTAGTTTCTGAACTGGGAATCAGATTCCCGTTTGACCATCCAGATTTAGGTTTTCCTTGGTTTTCCAACTAGGGGCTGGTCCCTATGAAAGGGCATGACAGACTTCCGCCTCCATCCCTCCCCAGTCCGGAAACGTGGCCGTCGGGACATTAAGTCCAACTTACCCCCTAAGTTTGTAAAGGATCACTTCCAGGCAACGGCCGTGAGTGACAAAGCCAGTTTGGCAGTGTCCGTGGGACTGCGGCTGTTCTCTGTCTGGAGATAAAGGGGGTCTTCTCTTAATCCCGCTAACGGCTGCTGTCCTGATCCGACTGGCTGGTCTGCCAAGGCGAGGGTGTTTCCCACAGAATGACTGACGCTTACTGTTACCCTTTGGAACAGGCTACTGAAAGTGTCCACGGGCAGCTGCACTTGACGGCAGTACTGTACTAAGAATTTATGTCGGTTTTAACACATTGTAAGTGGTCATCCAACTTAAAGGAAATGCAGTGAAATTACAGAAACGAAGAGCTGATATGGACTTCCCATTTGTTTGCAATGAAAAATACATTTATAGAAGATGCTGAAAGTGGCCCCTGCAACATCAGTGCACAGCTGTGCACGTCTAAGCATATTCTACATCTACATCTACATGACTACTCTGCAATTCACATTTAAGTGCTTGGCAGAGGGTTCATCGAACCACAATCATACTATCTCTCTACTATTCCACTCCCGAACAGCGAGCGGGAAAAACGAACACCTAAACCTTTCTGTTCGAGCTCTGATTTCTCTTATTTTATGTTGATGATCATTCCTACCTATGTAGGTTGGGCTCAACAAAATATTTTCGCATTCGGAAGAGAAAGTTGGTGACTGAAATTTCGTAAAAAGGTCTCGCCGCGACGAAAAACGTCTATGCTCTAATTACTTCCATCCCAACTCGTGTATCATATCTGCCACACTCTCTCCACTATAACGTGATAATACAAATATTCAGATGCATATTCAGATGCACCTAGCGTAAAGTTCGGACATCGATGAAGGCAACTCCACGGCTGATGTCTTTCAGATCCTGTATTTTGTGTGGATTTGTTTCATAGACCCTGCTCTTCAAGAGTCTCCACGAAAAAAAAAAAAAAAAACGTATTTTGTTGGGTCCAGCGAACGTGGAGGCCGTAATTGTTTGCTGACAGTTCGTTCCTCATTGAATACATGACGGACTTGTTCCAGGGTACCTTAGACGTGTGGCACGTTGCCCTAACTTGCTGGAGGAAGCAGTATTGTCTTCCAAATTCAGTGAGTGGAGCATAAAATGTATAAAAAAATTTCCATGCATGCAATCATGTTGATGGCAGCGTCAAAAAATATCGGTCCAATGACGCATGTTCCAGTTACACAGCATCAAACGCCAATTTTTTTTATGATGGAATAGTTGTTGACACACAGTACTATGATTCTCCGTTGCTGTGTACCTCATATTCTGAGAATTCAAATGACCGCAAAGATGAAATCATATTTCATCACTCATGATGTAATGGAAAGGGTCTAACAAATCGCCGTTGGTGTTATGCGAAAGCCACATGGCAGTAATCTACACGTTTCTGACTGTCATCCTCCCGTAGCTGCTGCACAACCGTCACATGACACGGCTTCAAATTAAGACTTTTCATAATCCGCTGGCAGCTCCTCCTAGTTACATGCGACTGTTGCATCAGCTTACGTATAGACTTGTTTCGGCTCTGAATAATTCTTCGGCGAATGCCTACAATGACTTCTGGTGAGCGAACTTTTGGGATTCTTTGACAGTTTACGTTCTGCACGTGCGTCAATTTTTATACAGAATCTGTATAAGTCTCTTTGCCCAAAGTCCTCTATCCGGGTACTTGACCCTGAAAATTTAGCGAGTTTCCTTAATCTACGCTGTTTTCACATATTCTTCCACAATTCCAATTGTTTCGAGTAAGTAACATTGCTGACCACAAAGAGAACGTCTAACTTCACCGATGAAATAAACTGAAATGCAGTCAGAAGAATACTAAGAATCGATTATTGCATAAAACTGTCAATTTTAGTAGCTGAGAAGCATACTAATAGTCGATTATTGCATAAAACAGTCCAGTGTTGTAGTTTTTTATTTCAGGATTCGAAATATTGCATTCGTATTCATCGGCGAGGAGGAATGCATGTTTAAATGCATCCAAGTTCTCGATATCACACGACAAAATTAAGAACTTTAGTGGGTACCTTTTCCAATTAAAAATGGTTCAAATGGCTCTGAGCACTATTGGACTCAACTTCAGAGGTCATTAGTCCCCTAGAACTTAGAACTTGTTAAACCTAACTAACCTAAGGACATCACACACATCCATGAACGAGGCACGATTCGAACCTGCGACCGTAGCGCTCGGGCGGTTCCAGACTGAAGCGCCTAGAACCGCACGGCCACTTCGGCCGGGTTTCCCAATTAAATACTGATTTCCCGTAGTCCCTCGACGCAATCGATTGTTCGGTAAGTGTGGCGGACAAGCCGACTATTGTGATGTCACAAATTCGTTGCGCGTCCCGTGTTTCTCATGGCCCCGCTTTCCCATCAGAACATCATCGTTCTACATGTCATCCGCGGAGGCGTATGCGCGCTCCACATGAAGGTTCCGTCCATGTCGCTATACGGCGCTTCCGCTGTTCCATCTAGACACGCCGTCTGTTAGTAAACGTCCATTGCGCGCGCCTGCAGTAGTTAAGTGCCATCTGGGTTTGCAATGTGATGCTTTCTGCCGATTGAGCTGTTTAGGTGCGACATGATATTCATCCTCGTTTCGCTTCATGTCAGTATCGTGCTAAGCCTTAAAATAGTTTCACATTGGATTTTTTTTTGAGGTGGGGGGGGAGTCAACCACAATTTAAGATTGAGTATCTGGGGTTCTTACCAATATATTTTCACTGGCCAAGAGAAGTCCACTTCTCTCAAACAAGGGCTTTAATTTAAGGAAGAACTTTCTGAGAATGTACGTTTGGAGCACAGTATTCTATCTGTGGTAGTGAAACATGAGCTTTGGCAAAACCGGAACAGAAGAGAATCGAAGCGTGTGGGGGTGTGGTGCTACGGAATATATAGAAAATTACGGGGCCTCATAAGGTAAGAAATGAGGAGATTCTCCCGGAATCGTCGAGGAAAGGAATATACAGAAAACATTGACAAGACCGCGTGGTAGGACATGTCTTAAGACATCAGGCAATAGCTTCCACGGTACTAGAGGAAGATATAGAGTGTAAAAACTGTGGAGAAAGACAGAGACTGCAATACATCCAGCAAGTAGTTGAGGACGTACGTTGCAACTGCTACTTTAGATGAAGAGGTTGGCACAGGAGAGGAATTCGTGGCGGGCCGCACCAAACCACTCAGAAGACTGATGACTCACAAAAAAAGTTTTAATCCTTTTTATGTGAATAAAACTAAACTTTACGTAATCCCATAGATGATCGTATACGGTCAGTTTCTCAACACCTTTTCGGCTTATGTGGCCCCTTCAGCTCACCAGATCCTGGGGCTCATGGTGAGCGGAAGTTAACAGCACTTTACGTAACAGACTGTTATTAGGAAGTTCTTATTTTAGCTTTGGTGCTTTCTAGGTATCACCGGAGCGTTCTATGTTTTTTATGCTATACCATAAATGGCGTCGGCTCCTTAGTGAAAAATTGCTGACTATGAACGCTGTGTCATCCCGTTCTCTTTTCTCCATCAGAGCATGACTTGCTTTTCTATGTTCATCCCCTATACCTTTTCATTTCAGTTACGTTTTATGGCCTTATATGAGTTTTTCCCCGTTAAGTTTTACAGATGCCATCCGATGATGCGAAACAAGTAGTGCTCATAAATAAAGTACTTGCAGCTGAAGCGATCATATCTTCAAAATGATATATCCAGGCTGTAGCTACTCTGGCTACAAAGTCTTCTGCAGTACTATGAGTGTGAGCAGAAAATGCCGGCTCGCAGTGCAGCTTTCTCCTCGGACCGGCCGGAACGTCTGCATGTGAAATGAATGAAGTGGAGCTTTTGGGCAGCCAACGAAATCGAGGAGTTGGTCAGTGGCCCTGGTAGGTTGCAGGAGGCGACTTTGAGCCCTCTGTGGCGAAGGAGGAGCGGAGACGTTTTTCGGAAGTTTGTAGTCAGGAATCAGTAAGGTTGTTTTCATGTATGGAACGTACAGAAAGTGTTAGAAAGTGCGTTCCCTTCCTCACGCGTGGGAAACATCTTAATCTGTTGCTGGTTTTCTAGGGGAAGTGTTGCTGTTAGCGAGCTTACCTGGACTGTTAAGTGAGAGCCCGCCTGATATAGAGTGGAGCAAATAGACAGCTAGAGGGTTGTGTAACGAACTAAGCGGACTTGGTGAGGCTTATTAGCAGAATAATCTGAGTTTTGCTAAAACTTAAATTTGAAGTGTGGAGTTCTTGAGCATGCCCATACCCTCATTGACTTTAGACTAGGGATGGGATAAACCGTCCGGGTAATACTGATACCTGTATTTTAGTTCTGAATAACTGGTGTTTTTTATATGTATTCGGTCTCGGTTGTAACAGGTATTTTTAATTTTTTTTATAATAACCGAGTAAAAACACCGATATAGTCATAGCGGCAGTGCTAAAATTTTTCGTTTTTATAGGCCATCGTGGCTTTAAAGATACGCATGTACGTGCAGTGTGTGGGGCCTATAGGGTAGTTACTCGCTGTCGTCGCCGAACATCCACTGTACTGCCGAATGGCACACCAACCCTAGTCCGTAAATATTTTTACAAAGTAAAACTTTTATCCGTTAAGGATGAGGAACACTGTGGGCCGAACCGCACAATAATCCTGGGTTCGGTGTGGGGCGGCGGTGGGGTGAGTGGACTGCTGTAGCCTGTTGTGGGGTTGTGTACCACTGAGGGCTACGGCGGGGACGAAGCCTCTCCGTCGTTTCTAGGTCCCCAGTTCAACATATACATACATACATAAATGGTAGCGCAAATCGTGACCTGACCTGGAATGTAGTTCGCGTTTGATCCATTTTAGATCATACATTTCTGTGTATTACATGCAGCTAACACATTGAAATTGTATTTAAAATTGATTGTTTCAATAACTAACACTTGCAGAATGGTTAAAATACGTGATTTTTCGTATTACAAACACTGTGGAGAAATTGTGGACTTTTCAGCTATAAACAAATGCCTACCGCGTAAAAGGTGATGTACTATTATTGTAGCGTAATGCATTTAGGCACCGCAAATTGCAATATTAAAAGGTGTTATGAGAGTCAAAGAAAGTTGGTCTTCCATAGTGATCGTTTTTCTGAATGTTGTCGACTCCACAATGAGAGAGGTTACAAACGTTAATTCATATCATCCATTAATGGTAAGCAAAGAAAACATGAATAATGAAATATTTGAGAGAAAGTATCATAATGAAAAAACTGCTACGTCTTCATCCAGCTTTGCGTTCTTTCTTATAGTTTCATGGCATGCACTCCCGTACATGCAGCACTGGTTAACACACAGCTTCCAGACGGCGTGGACGCATTTAAAACTTCCATATCTGCATAGGATACTTAAAGTTCATTCTTAAATAGTTCGTTCTAATAGAAATTAAAGTCAATTAACACACGGAAGTTCTTTTGATTCACATTATTACAAAAGTTCATTACTCTTCATTATTCGTGCCGTCATTAATTGCCATCACCGTGTCTCAATTAATACTTAACATCGTCACTTTTCTTTTGGAACATTAGTTATTCATCAGTCACTTGTACTACAACCTCTAATCATTTTCTTTAGCCCGGCCGGAGTGGCCGTGCGGTTCTAGGCGCTATAGTCTGGAGCGGAGCGACCGCTTCGGTCGCAGGTTCGAATCCTGCCTCGGGCATGAATGTGTGTGGCGTCCTTAGGTTAGTTAGGTTTAATTAGTTCTAAGTTCTAGGCGACTGATGACCTCAGAAGTTAAGTCGCATAGTGCTCAGAGCCATTTGAACCATTACTTTAAATCGCCAGGTATATACGGCGTCTTCCTACACTTCTACTACCACAACTACAATACCCGTCAGTAACTACCTTCCTTCCTGCACCGGAATACGGTTATTATTCACATTTACAGTATTTTTACAGTTCATAAACAGTACTTCAATTAATTTCTTAACAGTAATGCACAAAACGCAAATACGAAATAGGTAATACTGTTTCCTATTATTAGTAATTACTAGCAGTTAATTGGGTCGATAAGACATTTTAAGGTTCATCACTATCGATACAAAATTTTATGTATCAACGTTTTGCCATGAATTCCTCAACGGTCGATCTGACGTGTCTGCACCACCACTCTATGCTTCTTTCTATGATACTTGTCGAATACCTATCAGGTTCAGATGAAAATAGAAACTTTTGTTTCAATATATTTTGTTGGTCCCTATATCGACAGTGTTGCCTCAAATTACTCGGGCGAGGTGTTAAGGCATTGGAAACAAAATACGAAGAAATGTGAACTGTAGAACAGGCAACGAACAAGTAAAATAATATGGAGCACGAAACTCTGCAAAGTTAGACAGCGTTCAGTCCAGGGCCTGCCTTTCGTATGGAACGACTAACCGGTCATAGGCGCTGCATTGACTAAGTTTTTGATGGAGGCAAATTATACGTAACATTTTAATAGCAAATTGCATTACACAGAGGCCGGTGATCAAACTCTCTCGTGAACGATGTTAACGGCAAGGCCAGATAATTCATCTTCTTGCCACAATACTGAAACAAAGTGCTCAGGAACAGTTGTGACACTAACAGATTAAGCCACTGGTAGGTGGCAGACAAGATTGACGATATGTCTTTCTTTTCCTTTCTATGGCCTTGTAAAAACGAGAGAAACTTCCCTTGGTATTCCGATTAATATAGACATAGTTATATATTATTTTAAGGCCAGGCGAAGAGCAGAAAAATCGCAAAGGTAAGCGATCATTCCCCAGATTATAGACACGGTGACTGCGGCAAATAACAGTACACTCATTATTTGGATTTGCACTGGAGATTGTTTGAGCTGATAAATCTGAGAATATCAGTTCTTAAAGTAGAGTAGTTTTTCAGAGAAAACAACATCCTTCAAAAGTTAAAAATATCGATGATTCTGGGACACTATACCTCTAGACCAACGAATTTTGGCCTATCGCGATATCCTGTACTGTATATACTCCATGTCTCCTTTAAGTACACCGTTATGTGGCGTATACACTCGGAAAATATTCAAACAGAGGTGGTACACAACTTTTTGTAACAAGCAGTACTTTCATGAGCGTTTTGTTAACAAACAGAAGCCTGTATTAGGTTTACCAATTTACGATCTTATATAATTACATTTCATATTCACATATTATTGCAAGGAATTTTAGTGACGTTAATGAGTCTACATCTACGTGATTACTCTGCTATTCACAGTAAAGAGCCTGGCAGAGGGTTCAATGAACCACCTTCAAGCTGTCTCTCTACCGTTCCATTCTCGAACGGCGCGGGAAAAACGAGCTCTTAAATTTGTAATGATCGTTTCTTCCTATCTAGGTGGGTGCCAACAGAATGTTTTTGCAATCGGAGGAGAAAACTGGTGATCGAAATTCCGTGAGAAGATCCCGTCGCAACGAAAAACGCCACTCCATGTCTGTGGCAGTATCTCCTTTTTTCGCGTTAATACATAACGAGCTGCCTTCTTTGAACTTTTTCGATGTCATCCGTCAGTAGCACCTAATGTGGATCTCACACCGCACAGCGGTACTCCAGAATAGGGCGGACAAGTGTGGTGTAAGCAGTCTCTTTGGTAGACCTGTTCTGCAATGAATCGTAGCCTTCGGTTTGCTCTACCTACAACACTATCTATGTGATTGTTCCAATTTAGGTTATTTGTAAATGTAATCCCTAAGTATTTAGTTGAATTTACAGCCTTCAGGTTTGTGTGACTTATTGCGTAATCGAAATTTAGCGGATTTATTTTAGTATTCATATGAATAACTTCACACTTTTCTTTATCCAGGGTCAACTGCCACTTGTCGCACCATACAGATATAGTATCGAAATCATTTTGCAATTCGTTTTGGTCATCTGATGACTTTACAAGACAAGTCTAGATGTTGCTTATACGGAGTGTTATAAAATTCATATACACTCGTACAGTTTTATAAGTCGTAAGGGAACGGGTAAAAGTTTTACGTAGATACCAGTGTAGCTCGTCCATGTTACAAAGACAACGAAACCGACTACCACTTAAAATTCTCGCGCTGATATTGATGTTTCTTACCCATTTTTCTTCCGATCATTCTAACGTCAGTTAAAAAATATAGTGCTTGTGTTAATATGTTAAGTTATATACCCAATAACATTATTAGACTTCGATCCAGTGGTTGTAGGTCTGAAAATTTAATCATGTGTGATGAAGCTTTTGACAATGTTGAATGCAATGTATTTTTGGGACTTATGAAGTTGTAAAACATAAAACACACGGTGTGATTAGTTATGTACAGCTCGTTGAGGAACTGGACTGGAATTCAAAGAGTTGAAGGAGTGACAAGAGAAGCAATAATGAGACAGGGTTGAGATCTATTCCATACGTTGTTTCACCTGTTAACTGAATATCAGTAAAGGAAATCAGGAAAAATTTGATAACGAAATTAAACTTTAGGGAGGACCTTTGCCTATGGTATCATAAGTCTGACAGACAGCAAGGACTTAGAAGGCGAGTTGATTCAAATGGAGAACATCATGGAAGTAAGGTTTAAAATGGACATAAATAAAATTAAAACAAGAATAAAAGTATACTGTAAAATTGAGAAAAGTAATGCTGAAGAAGTTAGATTGAGAAATGCTACACTGGAAGTGGTAAACGGGTTCTGCTATTTGGGCTTCAAAATAACAGGTGGTGGCACAAGTAGAAAGGAAATAACATATACATGGGCACGAAAAAGAGGAAGTATTTTAAATCTAATAAAAATTTAAGTATTGTTTAGAGTGTTGACTTGTACGGTAGTGAAATGTAGACGATAAATAGCAGACACAAGACTAAAATAGAATCTCAAATAATGTAGTGTTACAGAAGAGCACTGAAGATCAGATGAGTAGCTCTGCTAACTAAACAAGAGATACTGAAGCGAGTGAAGAAAAGAGAGAATTATGGCACTACTTGAGTAAAAGAAGGCATCGGTTGACAGTAATGGAGGAGGCATGGGTGGGGGGGGGGGGGGGGGGTTAAAAGTTATATGAGGGCTATTCTAAACGTGAAAAACGTTCACTTTCCCAGATGTTTTTGTTCGAGACAATGAACGAAAACTTATTTTACGACTTAATTTTATATCTTAGCTGTTTTTCTGCATATTTGCCGTAAAAATTTGTTGTAGTGCTCAACAAGCTTTCCTATGCCTTCTGCATACTCAGTTGCTGCCACGTTGTTGAACCAGTCACTAACATCCCACAGATTTGGAGGAAAATTGTGATCATATAGAAGCCAAGAGCGGGCTACAAGGCCGATGTTCAAAAAGTTCCTACTTAAACTACCCGATCAAATCCTTTGTCAACTCAGCACAATGCGAGCGAGTGCTATGGCCATATGTTTTGAATGGCGCGGCGTAGTCGCTGAAGCTTCTGACGCTAAGACGCTCCATCTACATCTGCATCTTAAAGACGCAAATTCGATGAAAAGGACGCCCTTTCGATCTCAAAACACTGTGGCCGTAACGTTTTGGGGGCTCAGAAATTGGTTGTCATTTTCTGATATCTTGAGAACTGTGACTGATTGACAAATACTGGGTGAACATAGAACTAGGTCTAAAGAACAGTGGCTCCTATGCCTCGCTAAATTTTATATCATTATTCAATTGTTTGATGATGTTTTAAGCTTGCCAACTTAGAAACGTAAAAATGATATTCCTACTTAACAGAGAAACTACTGTGATATATTAACATCAATACAACCGAATGTCTGTAGTATTTAAGACCAGTGGTCTATATATTTGGTTGGTGCGTAAGATCGTAGTGTTTTGGTTTTGCATGTTGGTACTCCGGTTGCTATGGATTTTTCTGCCAATTGTCATTTTTTATTGGTAGTTCCTTGCTGCTAGTGGAGTTTACATATTGTCATTTTGTCAATTGTAAGTAGTGAGTGGACCAAATGGCTCTGTGCACTATGGGACTTAACATCTGTGGTCATCAGTTCCCTAGAATTTAGAACTACTTAAACCTAACTAACCTAAGGACAGCACACACATCCATGCCCGAGGCAGGATTCGAACCTGTGACCGTAGCGGTCACGCGGTTCCAGACTGAAGCGCCTAGAACCGCTCGGCCAAACCGGCCGGCCAGTGAGTGAACCTGTGGGTGGTAGAAAATGGAATGTCAAGTAGAGAATTCGGAACATTTATGACATATTCTTTCTTCTGTTTGAGCTCAATAAAGGAGTGACAGCAACAGAGGTAGCCTGAATCATGTTGGCCATGTATGGGGATAATGTCACTGGACAGAGCACGGCAAGACAATGGTTTTCTGGTGTTAAGGGTGATCGTTTTGACATTAGTGACTCTCCACGTCCAGGAAGACCTTACGGGTTTGATGAAGATCGTTTAGACACATCAATCCACAGTGATCCACATCAGTGTACTCGAGAACTGGTAAATGTGATGAACTGTGATGATTCCACCACCGTTTACATTTGAATGCAATAGGGAAGATTCAAACATCGGTCTCTAAGCCAGAATCACAAAAATCAGCGGGTTGACACTCGTGCATCTCTGCTTGCCCGTCATCAGTTCGCTCGTGAACAACACCGATCATTCCTAACCTGTATGGTTACCGGCGACAAGAAATGGTGTCTTTATGATAAGATAAGGAAAAGAAAGGAATGATTGAGCCCTAAAAGCAGCGACTCCCTGTACGAAGACCTACACGCATCCACAAAAGGTATTGTTTTGAATCTGGTGGAACAGCGACGATGTGGCGTATTACGAATAATTTCCCCGAGGTGTAACCACCACCGCTGCCATTTGTTGTTAACAACTGAGATGTCTTGCAGACGCAGCCCGAGAACAACAACCAGAAGTAATAGAACCCAGTACGTTGTCCTCGATGGTGAGTGTTCATCGGAGGTGAGGGTATCATCTGGAGTGCCCCAGGGAAGTGTGGTATGTCCGCTGTTGTTTTCTATCTGCATAAATGATCTTTTGGATAGGGTGGATAGCAATGTGCGGCTGCTTGCTGATGATGCTGCGATGTACGGGAAGGTGTCGTCTTTGAGTGACTGTAGGAAGATACAAGATGACTTGGACAGGATTTGTGATTGGTGTAAAGAATGGCAGCTAACACTAAATACAGATAAATGTAAATTAGAGCAGATGAATAGGAAAAAGAATCCCGTAACGTTTGAATACTCCATTAGTAGTGCAGCGCTTGTCACAGTCACGTCGATTAAATATTTGGGCGTAATATTTCAGAGCGATATGAAGTGGGACAAGCATGTAATGGCAGTTGTGGGGAAGCCGGATAGTCGTCTTCGGTTTATTGGTAGATTTTGGGAAGATGTGGTTCGTCTGTAGAAGAGGCCGCTTATAAAACACTAATACGACCTATTCTTGAGTACTGCTAGAGCGTTTGCGATCCCTATCAGGTCGGATTGAGGGAGGACATAGAAGCAATTCAGAGGCGGGCTGTTACATTTGTTACTGGTAGGTTTGATCATCACGCGAGTGTTACGGAAATGCTCCAGGAACTCGGGTGGGAGTCTCTGGAGGAAAGGAGGCGTTCTTTTCGTGAATCGTTACTGAGGAAATTTAGAGAACCAGAATTTGAGGCTGACTGCAGTACAATTTTACTGCCGCCAACATATATTTCGCGGAGAGATCACTAAGATAAAAGAGATTAGGGCTCGTACAGAGACATATAGCGAGCCATTTTTCCCTCGTTCTGTTTGGGAGTAGAGCAGGGATAGAAGATGCTAGTTGTGGTACAAGGTACCCTACGCCACGCACCGTATGGTGGATTGCGGAGTATGTATGTAGATGTAGATGTAAAGGAGAGCGTGAAGTGATGCTAGTCCACGATCTTGCGCCCTCAGCTCTTCGCCTCTTCCTCTCTCTATCGAACGATTTTCAAGAAACTTCCTTCCCGGTTGGAAATGTGCTCCGGTCATGCCTCGACGAGTTCCTGGCCCCAAAACCACTTTATTTCTACAGTCAAGAAATCGCAAAGCTACTTTTGCGTTTGAACACTGTTGTAAATAGTGAAGGAGAAAATATTATTCATGACTAAAGTCTCTGCTATGGTACCTATTGTGTTTGTTAAACTTACGAAAATCGGTACGAACTTATGCTCCAAACTAATGCACTACTGGCCATTAAAATTGCTACACCACGAAGATGACGTGTTACAGGCGCAAAATTTAACCGACAGGAAGAAAATGCTGTGATACGCAAATGATTAGCTTTTCAGAGCATCCACTCAAGGCTGGCGCCGGTGGCGACACCTACAACGTGCTGACACGAGGAAAGTTTCCAACCGATTTCTCATACACAAACAACAGTTGGCCGGCGTTGCCTGGTGAAACGTTGTTGTGATGCCTCGTGTAAGGAGGAGAAATGCGTACCGTTACGTTTCCGACTTCGATAAAGTTCGGATTGCAGCCTACCGCGATTGCGGTTTATCGTATCGCGACATTGCTACTCGAGTTGGTCGAAAGCCAATGACTGTTAGCAGAATATGGAATCGATGGGTACAGGAGGGTAATACGGAACGCCGTGCTGAATCCCGATGATCTCGTATCACTAGCAGTCGAGATTACAGTCATTTTATCCGCATGGCTGTAACGGATCGTGCAGCCACGTCTCGATCCCCGAGTCAACAGATGGGGACGTTTGCAAGACAACAACCATCTGCACGAACAGTTCGACGACGTCTGCAGAAGCATGGACTATCAGCTCGGACACCATGGCTGCGGTAACCCTTGACGCTGCATCACAGACAGGAGCGCCTGCGATGGTGTACTCAACGACGAACCTGGGTGCACGAATGGCAAAACGTCATTTTTCAGATGGATTCAGGTTCTGTTTACAGCATCATGACGGTCGCAACCGTGTTTGGCGACACCGCTGTGAACGCACATTGGAAGCGTGTATTCGTCATCGCCATTCTAGCGTATCACCCAGCGTGATGGTATGGGGTGCCACTGGTTACACGTCTCGTTCACCTCTTGTTCGCATTGACGGCACTTTGAACAGTATAAGTTACATTTCAGATGTGTTACGACCCGTGGCTCTACCCTTCATTCGATCCCTGCGGAACCGCACATTTCAGCAGGATAATGCACGACCGCATGTTGCTGGTCCTGTAAGGGCCCTTCTGGATACAGAAAATTTTCGACTGCTGCCCTCGCCAGCACATTCTCCAGATATCTCACTAAGTGAAAACGTCTGGTCGATGGTGGCCGAGCAACTGGCTCGTCACAATACGCCAGTCACTACTCTTGATGAACTGTGATATCGTGTTGAAGCTGTTTTGGCAGCTGTACCTGTACACGTCATCCAAGCTCCGTTTGACTCAATGCCCAGGCGTATCAAGGCCGGTATTTCGGTCAGAGGTGGTTATTCTGAGTACTACGTGACAACGTAATCACATGTCAGTTCTAGTAAAATATATTTGTCCAATGAATACCCGTTTATCATCTGCATTTCTTCTTGGTGTAGCAGTTTTAATGGCCAGTAGTGTATTTACCAGGGGCACTTAAAGGATTAGCAGTAATATGCGTACTGTGTGTTGCAGGCGAGAAGGGCGGCGCCGGTTCTTCGGAGGGTCGCAAGCAGTCGGCGGGGAAGTGCAAGCGCGTACGCACCATCTTCACGCCGGAGCAGCTGGAGCGGCTGGAGGCGGAGTTCGAGCGCCAGCAGTACATGGTGGGGCCCGAGCGCCTCTACCTGGCGCACGCGCTCCAGCTCACTGAGGCACAGGTGAGCCCTCGATGGAAACTACTCTGCGAAAGAAGCTTTGCTAAGACGACGTGCCGCAAGGCACTTACATAGTGGTGACAACATTCGTGGGATGGCGATATGCACATACACAGATGGCGGCAGCATCGGATACACAAAGTATTTTGAGCAGTGCATTGGCAGTGGTGTCATTTGTACGAAGGTGACCATGTGGAAAGGTCAGCGATGTGATTATGACCGCATGACGGGAATTAACAGAGGAATGGTAGTTCAATATAGACGCATGGGATATTCTATTTCGGACAGCGCTCCGAGATACACAGAATGTGGCGAGAGTAGGAGATTTCAGGCATTACCTCTGACCATGGTAACGCAGTGGGCCGATGGCAGCCGAGAGCAGCGGCGTTTGCGAAAGTTGTCAGTGCTAACAGACAAGCAACACTGCGTGGTCAAAGAACCGCAGAACTCAGTGTGGGACATATGACAAACGTATCCATTAGGACAGTGCGGCAAAATATGGCGTTAATGGGCTATGGCAGCAGACGACTGACACCAGTGCCTTTGCTAACATCACTATATCGCCTGCAGCGCCTCTCCTGGGTTAGTGACCATGTCGGAGGACCTGAAAAACGTGGCTTGGGCAGGCGAGTCTCCATTTCAGTTGGTAGGAGCTGATGGCGGAGTTAGAACGTCATGCAGACCACACGAAGCCTTGGACATAAGTTGCCAATAAGGCACTGTGCAAGCTGGTGGTGGCTCCATAATGGTGTCGACTATGTTTACATGGAACAGGCTGGGTCCTCTGGTCCAGCTCAACGATCATTGATTACTCGCAGAAATGGTTATGATCGGCCATTTGGAGACCATTTGCAGCCATTCACGGAGTTCATGTTCCCAAACAACGATGGAATGTTAATAGATGACAATAGGCGATGCCACCAGGCCACAATCGTTTGCGATTGGTTTGAAGAACATTCCGGAGAATTCTGGCGAATGGTTTGGCCACCCAGGTCATCCGACATGAATCCCATCAAGTTTATGGGACATAATCGAGAGGTTGGTTCGTGCACAAAATCCTGCATTTGCAACACTTTCACAGTTGTGGACGGCTGTAGAGCCATCTCAGCTCAATATTTGTGTAGGGGATTTCCAACGACTTGTTGCGTCCGTGCCACGTCCAGTTTCTGCACTAAGCCGGACAAAAGGAGGTGCGACACAATATTAGGAGGTATCCTCAGTCTAAGCTGATGAGGCAAAATATTACGACCGTTGCTGCCCACCGTGACAATGAATACCGCCTGGTGGTATTGCGGAGGCGCGATGCGGTAAGGAATGATCAGAGACGAATGGAGAATCATTATAGCGACGATGCTGTCTGAAAATGGCGAAATCCACTGATACAAGCATCTTTGACAAAGGGAAGATTACTGTCGCGCGGCAGCTGGGAACGAGTATCTCGGAAATTGCGAAGCTGATCGACTGTTTCTGTGTTACTGTCGTGAACAGCCTTGGAAAATGGCTGCTGGACGAAGAAACCACGAGTAGTCGACACTTGTTGGACGTCCACATCTCATCGCAATACGTCGACGTCGGAAGCTAACCTGTTCTGCAAAGCAGCATAGGTTGCAACTGTAGCAGATCCGATGACAGTGCACAGCTGGTTCAGGTACAGGTGTTTCGGAGTACAATGTTTAGCGCAAATTTTCGAACATGGGGCTCCGCAGTAGGCAACCCGTTTGTTTTCCCAAGTTGACGGAACACACTGTTTTGGGCTCGGGATCAGTGTGATTGGACTGTGTTTTTGTCTTACTCCAGGTCTATGATCGAGTACGTATAGGTTGTCATGAAAACGATTGGCTACTCGGGAGATGCACCGCGCTAGTGGTGTTGGCCATTGAAGCAATATTACGCTGTGGGAGGGCATTTACTTGTGGTAATATCGAAGGTGCTGTGGCAACTATAGACTACGTGAACGTAATTGCATACCGCCATGCTTTATGCCTTGTGCAATGACAACGGCATCTTGCAGCATATCTGTCAGTGTCACAAGCCAGTATCGCGCTGGAGTGGTTTGTGGACCTCGATGGTGAACTCACGCTGATATGCTTGTCACCATGTCGCCTGTTCTGGACCTGGTGGAGCATTGACGCAATGTTATCGGACGCCAGCACCGCTTCTAGAAAACACCAAACCGTAAGTTACGAGAACTGCGTGATCTCTGCGTAAACATCTGGTGTCACATTCCTCCAGAAACCTACCAAGAAAGGTCAGGATCCTTGTATTCCAACTCGCTGTTAGTCAGATGGTCATAATGTTATAGCTCATCAGTGCATATGGGCTGTGATTGTTGGAACAACACTCATGCTCATAAATTAAGGATAACTGCAGAATGTGGTGCCACATTAACCCTATCAGATCTTCCGTATATAATTGTGTACGTAAACTTTTACAGTGTCTCAGCTGTGATAGAAGCATTTTTTTCCAATAGAAACCTGAGGTACACGTTTGTGAATGTTCTACATTTTCATCATGCACTAGTACTGCCAACAGTTGGGCATCACTTTGGAAGTATTAGCAAGGCAATGTCGCAGTGCACAGCAGTTCGTGACCACCAGAATACAGGGATGCGATTGGTTCGCGATATTCCAGTGTATAATTGAATGTTGTCATTATTACTTTGCACAGTAATTATTGAATGTCCATTTTAATATTTATTACAATAGAGAATATTTCGCAATTAGTGATTTTAGTCCGTAAAATGAAGCCAAGTGTACTAAGTAAGAGGGTTACGCAGAAGGTAATGCACCGCATTTTCTTTCTTCAACCATTCTTTATTGAACATAATGAGAATTGACTCTGAGCGCTATGGGACTTAACGGCTGAGGTCATCAGTCCCCTAGAACTTAGAACTACTTAAACCTAACTAACCTAAGGACATCACACACATCCATACCCGAGGCAGGATTCGAACCTGCGACCGTAGCGGTCGCGCGGTTCTAAACTGTAGCGCCTAGAACCGCTCGGCCATAATGAGAATTACACACACGAAAGAATGGTGTATTATCTACACACCCTATTTCTCCACGTAACCTCAGTCCTGTTCTATGGCCTTCTTCCAGCGCGAAACAAGGGCGTGTGTGCCCTGTCGGTACTATTCCTTGTCCTGGTGGAGGAGCAAGTGCTTCAGTGTGTGAACTTCCTGTGTTGACTGACAGATGCAGCGGCAACTGCCGAGTCGTAATGCGCGAATGACGACATCAGCTCGCTGTAACATGTCAGGTGTGACAACCGTGGATGGTCTCCCCGACCGTTGCAAATCGTGGAGCTGCACCGAACCGCCTTCTGATGACCTCACCCACCGTGCCCAGCGACTAACTGTACTTCTGTCGACAGCAGATGCTCCGTAGACTTCGCACAAGCGTTTGCGAATATTCCCCACAGTTTCTTTCTCTGCAGTGAGAAATTCAATGACGGCACGTTGCTTGTAACGTACACCATGCACAGACGCCATTTTGAAACTGTCCTGCAGCTACGCTATCTGTCGGAAGTGACGGGAACTTGGCGCGCTAAAGAGACTTCAAATAATTCATACGTAACGTCTCGCATTTGTTTCCAGCTGAGAAAAAAAAAGCGGTGCATTACTTTCTGGGCAACCCTCGTGTGTTTTGGAAACTGGTACATATTTTTGTATTAATGTTGCATCTAAAATCATTCAAAAAGTCACCTAAGAGCATTACCAAATAGTGATAAATTTTCCAATCATCAGGAAAAGTTCAGGCCTGGCCGGGTTAATTCTCTCCATAGGCTTACTTAAGTGTGCCTTGTGTTAAGCATTTCGTCTTAGAAACGTTGAACAAAGTGAGATGTTAAGTAACAGATATTCCAGGCAGATATTTGCAAAAGGAGGCGGCAGCTGCATTCAGAAGCGGTACAGACCGCAGCCCGTTGCGCGAATGTCCCCTGCTCGCGTCATATCGGCCACGCCAGGCCTAAAACGGCGCCGCACAGCGCATATTGATTGGCCGTTTAATTAAAATGTGAAGCGCCAGTCGTTGTGGTCCCATTGTTCACGGAGCAGCCGCACAGTAAACGTGCATTGCTCTAACAAAGAGATTAATTATTAGGGGCCTCGCGGCGTCATCGGCAGATGTAATTAAAATAGTTTCATGACGTGATACCTAAGTGAAGTTTCGTTCATGTGTGCATGACGATAATGTACTAAAGGTTATATGTCAAGCCGGAAGACTGAATTATGAATACGCCGACTCTATTTGTCGCTGTGATCGGCAAGATTAATGGCAGCGAATGATAAATATGTGCGATGTGATTTCGTTCTGTTTCCGCGGTAAACGAGTGTTCCTCTCTGTGCAAATATCCGCGCATCACCTTCACTTATGAGAAATTAACGCAGCGACTTCTGCATCGCGTGGCAGAAATTGTCTTGAGATCTCTGATTCAGGCTTCTTGTTTTATCGGTTGTTTACTTACACTTCCCAACACCTATGCTGCAATTAAATCGTGCCTCATTCAACGTTCGAAATTTCAAAATTAGTGCTTACGGGCGAGATACTTTACTACACTAATTCTTCTTCGTCCTTGGTGCCTCTCTGGTTCAAAGGCGGAAGGTAACTACACTCATGCTCATAAGGATAATTGCAGAATGTGGTGCCACACTACGTGGCACTACACCAAACTATGCTAATAGCATCGGCGCAGAGGGTACACTTACGACACAGATCTGTAAGTCCACGGAATTGGTGATAAGTTGAGAAAACCGTCCCGAAACACATGTGCTACAAAACGCCGCTGTTTCCTGGACTTGTACCCCGACACCAATATGGGATATGATCACCATGCACACGTACACAGGCTGGACGTGTTGGCATACTCTGGATCAGGTGGTCGAGCAGCTGCTGGCGTAGAGCCTTTCATTCTTGCACCAGTGCCTGTCGGAGCTCCTAAAGTGTCCTAGGGGTGTGAAGACGTGCAGCGATACATCGACCGGGAGCATCCCAGACATGCTCGATGGGGTTTAGGTCTGGAGAACAGGCAGGCCACGCCATTCACACGATATCTTCTGTTTCAAGGTACTCCTTCACGATGGCAGCTCGGTGAAACCGTGCGTAATCATCCATCAGGGGGAAGGTGGGACCAACTGCACCCCTGGAAAGGCGAACATATTGGTGCAAAATGACGTTCCGATACACCCGATCTGTTACAGTTCCTCTGTCAGACTTGCAGGGATGTACATGCACCAATCATAATCCACCCCACACTATCAAACCACGACCTCCATACAGGTCCCTTTCAAGGACATTAAAGGGTAGGTATCTGGTTCCTGGTTCACGCCAGATGAAAAACCGGCGAGAATCACTGTTCAGACTATACCTGGACTCGTCCGTGAACATAACCTGTGACCACTGTTCCAATGACCATGTACTGTGTTCTTGACACCAGGCTTTACGGTCTCTCCTGTGACCAGGGGTCAGTGGAATGCACCTTGTAGGTCTCTGGGCGAATAAACCATGTCTGTTGAGTCGTCTGTAGACTGTGTGTCTGGAGACAACTGTTCCAGTGGCTGCGGTAAGGTCCCGAACAAAGCTACCTGCAGTACTCCGTGGCCGCCTGCGTGCACAGATGGTGAGATATCGGTCTTCTTGTGGTGTTGTACTCTGTGGACGTCCCGTACTGTAGTGCCTATACACGTTTGCTGTCTGCTGGAATCGTTGCCATAACCTTGAGAACACACTTTGTGGCACACGGAGGGCCCGTGCTACGACCTGCTGTCTTTGACTAGCCTCCAGTCGTCCTAGTATTCTAACCCTCATAACGTCATCAGTATGTGTTCACTGAGCCACTTTGATCACACAGTCACCGTTAGCACGTCTGAAAACGTCTGCACACTTACCTGCTGCCCGCATCTCGTGGTCGTGCGGTAGCGTTCTCGCTTCCCACGCCCGGGTTCCCGGGTTCGATTCCCGGCGAGGTCAGGGATTTTCTCTGCCTCGTGATGGCTGGGTGTTATGTGATGTCCTTAGGTTAGTTAGGTTTAAGTAATTCTATGTTCTAGGGGATTGATGACCATAGATATTAAGTCCCATAGTGCTCAGAGCCATTTGAACCATTTGAACTTACTCGCTCCACCATACTCTGACATGCACCAACACACCTCTGCGTATGTGGACTGCTGCCAGCGGCACCGTGAGACGACCGCAGGTCAAATGCACGGCATGGTCATACCCCGACGTGATTTAAACCCGCAAACCGCCCAACAGAGCGTTGTTTTATCATGTATCAGCATTATCCTTAATCTATGAGCATTGTTTGGCGTAGCGCAGCAACTCGATTTGGCATGGACTCCATAAGTCATTGGAAATTACCTGCAGAAATATTGAGACATACTGCCTCTATAGCCACCCACAATTGCGAAAGTGTTGCCAGGGCAGGATTTTGTGCGCAAACTGACATCTCTATTATGTCCCAAAAATTCGATTGAATTCATGTCGGGTGATCTGGATGGCCAAATCATTCGCTCGAACTGTACGAAACGTGCTTCAAATCAATCGCAGACAGTTGTGGCCAGGTGGCGTCACCCATTGCCATCCATAAAAATTCAATTGTTATTCGGGAATATGAAGTCCATGAATGGCTGCAGATGGCCTCCAAATAGCCGAACGTAACAGTTTCTAGACAGTGGTCTCTTGACATGGACCCGAGTACCCAGTCCACTCCATGCAAACACAATTACACCATTATGGAGCCACCACCAACTTGCACAGAGCCTTGTTGGCAATTTGGGTCCGTAGCTTCGTGTGTTTTGTACGGCACTCTAACCCTGCCATCAGCTCCTACCAACTGAAATCTAGACTCACCTGACCATGACAATGTTTTCCATTCGTCTAACGTCCAACCGGTATATATATATATATATATATATATATATATATATATATATATATATATATATATATATTGGCAGATTTATAGATTTAATCTGTGACTTTATATCATTTATTGATACGTTTTACTTCTAAATCTGAGTTCTACATAGAACGTTCAGTCGATTGTATTTGAGACTGTATTCATGAAACCGACATACGGTCTGCTTTGTGCCTATTTAATGATAATACAATGTGAGCACCTAATGCAGAAACAGTTAACCTATTAGGTGACAGTAATATGAGGTGTGTCTACCCTTTTCTTTTATGGCAGTTTGGACTCTGCTGGGGATACTTTCAATGAGGTGTCTGAATGTATATGGAGTAATGGCAGCCCATTCTTGATAAAGTCACTCATCATATGCCAAATGTTGCTATAGTGTATGACGAAAAAATTCTATAAAATGTGTTCATATCAGTCCACGTTTAGCGTTTTCTTAAGCACAATAATTAGACCACACCCTAACCACGAAAAACACCCCCATAATGTAACACTACCTTCTCTGTACTTCCCTGTTGACATTACACGTGACGGTATGTAGCGTTTTCTGGGTGTTCACCAAACTCAAATCCCTCCGTCGGATGGACACAAATTATAGCGTGATTCATCACTCCAAATCACTCGTTTTCAGTCATTCACTGTCCAGTGTCGTCGCTCTTCACATCTAATCAAGCATCGCTGAGCACTGGCTGCAGAAACGAGTGGCTTATGAGGTGATGCTCGACTAATGCACTCTTATTATTTTCAATCTCTTATGCAAAGTCACCGTGCTAGCTAGAGTTCTGGTAGCTACTCCTGTACCTTCGCGTTTCCACTTCACAGTTACATCACCAACAACCGACTTGGGCAGCTTTAGAAGGGTTGGAACATCGCTGATGTATTTGTTACTCAGGTGAGACGCAATGACTACTCCACATTCGAAGTCAGGGATCACTCCTGACAGACTCATTCTGCTTCTCCACTGACAACACAGTACTCCCAGCTTCCTTTTATACTATACCATATTTGTGATATTGCGGAGCCTGTGTTGCTCATAACTACGATGCAAAGTTCCTTTGGACATGCCTGCATGTGCGGAGAAACAGACACTGCGGCGTCTACAGCCGTTATTCGCATTTGCGAATATGCACAACCATCAGGTGTATAATGGAATGAAGACAGTCAAAATTTGTGCTGAGACGGGACTCTAACATGTCGCCTTACCATTTTTTTAAGGGAAACATATAGTATGTTCATACATCATGTGGGGTCACCACCAAAATAATAAATATTGTAAACCAACTAGGACACCACCCTGTAGACGACGCATTTTTTTTCTTTCTTTTTTCACTGGTCTGAATCCTGGCATTACGCGCTCACATTGAACTCACCTTCTCATACCCGGGATACTACAGCTTCAGTGGAGGTCCAGGAAGGTGATACCCACAAAGTTACATAGTCGACGGAATCTCTAATTGTGTTTGAGAAATGTAAAACGATCTTGCAGCAACGTCCAAAAGTCAAGAACAATCTTAATGAAACAAGTAAGAGATCGATAGGCCCTTTATCCTATTCACTGAGTTCATGGGAAATAGGTCTCCAAATTAGCAGCCAGCCGTTAGGCTATCCGAGCACACTTCATGGGCAGAACTGCCGGCCGGGGTGGCCGAGCGGTTCTAGGCGCTACAGTCTGGAACCGCGCGACTGCTACGGTTCGAATCCTGCCTCGGGCATGGGTGTGTGTGATGTCTTTAGGTTATTTAGGTTTGAGTAGTTCTAAGTTATAGAGGACTGATGACCTCAGAAGTTAAGTCCCATAGTGCTCAGAGCCACTTGAACGATTTGAACCATGGGCAGAACTAAATTTCCATATGTCGTCCAGTATGTGTCTACGACCTGTGCTCGTACATCCATTATTTATATTCCCATACAGGGGAGACAGTTTATTTGAAAGTCGCTTGCCCAGTGTTGGTGGATAAGTACTGTATTGCAGTGCCTGTGTCGTTCAGAAGTAGGATGCAATGTTCCATCGGAAATGCATGCATCGTACTTTTGAACGACACAGGCTCTTCATTGTCGCATTATCTGCCGACATCGGGCAAGCGAATTTCAATTACAACGTTTTCCCTGTACAGAAATATACATAAATAGATGTACAAGTGCAGGTTGTAGACAACCGTTGGCGAAATATGGAAGTTTGGGTCTGGCCGCGAAGCATCTTTCAGTGGACTAATGGTAAAGCGACTACTCCTGATGACCGGGAAATCCGGATTGGAGTCCCGATCAGGCACAAATGTTCACTGTCGCCATTCCATTATACAGCTGATGGCTGTGCTTGTTGTAACATTGTTGCTTTAATTTGATGTGAAAGCTGTGCTGACAGACAATAAAAGCTGATTAAAAGCTGAGAGCTGTCTGGGGTTAGTTAACCTTGTATTACTGCGCAACTGTTTCACCAGGTATCCAGTCTAGCTTACCAAATTCTCAACCAGACTAACATTAATATAATCTTTTAATAGTCATACGACAACCGTTGAAATATATATATATATATATATATATATATATATATATATATATATATATATATAAGAGAATTTAAATAAAAAGAAATAAATCAGTTTATATTTGGAAATTTATTTTAACATTTATCATTGAAATTTCAGCATATGAAACTTGATTCATGACTAAATTGGTGCCTCATTTAGGATTGTGAAAATATGAGATTGTAATCTTACGGAACACATCAAATATGGAGCCAAGATTGGGAGACAGCATACAACACTGCATTCATAAAATAACACACGAAGAACGTTGAAACATATGCAACAACCGACTCAATTTTCACCCAAAAAAGTTACGTTCGTAGCGCAATCCTGTCCGTCATGTAATTACCACACACTGGTATACTAAATTCATACTAACTCTCTGTGAAATCTTCCCGAAAAGAATAGCTGAGGGCTACTTTGATGATTACACCACATGCTTCACGTGGTCAACTTGGCTTACACAAAGAGTGTAACTCCACAATAATTCTGATAATTAAAATAAATTAGATCGAAAAGCAATTTACAAAAGAAAAACCTCGAACTGGTTACTATCGTCTTACTATTACCCTGATGGGTCAAACAACTGTATAAACACGTGGTACTGGTCTCACAAAGTACACCCCACGTGGGTTGAACAAAAAGAAACGTTGCTATATTGAAAAATATTGTCAAGACAAGACGTTATAATCTCACCCACATTCGCATTTAAGATTGATGATCTTAGTTAGAGTTACTGATCAACATGTGGTTCCACTGTACTCACAAAGTAGTGATAAAGCAGCTACCGGAATATATTCTGAACTTCACACTCGAATTACATTGCGTTGCAATTTAAGATAACATTAGATATTTTAGAGCTAAACCTGAAATGAAGGTGATTAAATTTTCAGTTAGGCTGAACTTAAGAAATCCATTGTCCTACGGACTTAGCATGCACGCGCTTAGCCGGAGATCTTAGCACTTCAGACGCTCGCCACGGACAGACTGACCTGGGCTCCTACCAAGGGCGTTTCCGTATAAAAAGCGGAAGTGACCAGAGAGGCAACTTCCTATACCAACATGACAAGGGACGGACAGGACCATACTAAAGATAGAAACCTCTTTGCTTTTAGAAAGCGTAGCTACCTGTTCCGACGTTGATCCTACTGTTCTCTAGCAGACAGGCTTGTCTGCTACCATCCAGCATGCAACTAGAAATACATTTGCTCATTCATCCTCTCACACAGAAGGGAAGGGGGATGACAGTATCTTATCATATACAGTATATAAAAGAAAGTGGATGTAGGTACGGTATGAGACTGTGTGACATGCATTACATATAAAATGTGTTTTAAAGTGTAGTAGTGTGACAGATCGTTCTTGTTTATGTGTAAAAGTAACACGTTTCACTGCTCAGTCCCCTCCCAGATAGTCAGAAACACCACAGTAAATTTAGAAGTGGAATGTATGCCGTAAATGACAACAGATTTAAGAAATTAACATGAAAGGAATCCAACAGAGACCTTTAAATGTTCGCTACTTAGAATATATTTCATGTATCCTTTTATACTGGTTATTCCATCTCACGTATCATCGAACAAAAAAAAAAAAAAAAAAAAAAAAAAAAATGTTCAAATGTGTGTGAAATCTTATGGGACTTAACTTGCTAAGGTCACTAGTTCCTAAGCTTACACACTACTTAACCTAAATTATCCTAAGGACAAACACACACACACCCATGCCCAAGGGAGGACTCGAACCTGCGCCGGGATCAGCCGTTCAGTCCATGACTGCAGCGCCCTAGACCGCTCGGCTAATCCCGTGCGGCTATCATCTAGCAGTCAGTTTCGCATTATATAGGAGTGTCCAGATGCTACTGATTAGATAGCCTATGCGTACCAATGTAGGAAAGCTATTACACTGATTAATACCCAAACAATGCTTGTTGCAGGTGAAGGTGTGGTTCCAGAACCGACGCATAAAGTGGCGCAAGCAGCACTTGGAGCTGCAGCAGCAACGGCTGGCGCAGCTGAAGCAGCAGCAGCAGCAGCTGCACCATCACCAGCAGCACCACCACCACCAGCACCAACCGCAGCAGCCGCAGCAGCCGCAGCAGCCGCAGGTCGGCCGGCTGGAGGCGTCCACGCCCGGCGACAGCGACGGCGACAGCTGCAACAGCGGGCCCGACAGCCCCCCGCCCCCTCCCCCGCCCCCGCAGCAGCAGCAGCCAGCCTTCCCCACGCAGTAGTCCGGTCCGCTGTCCCAGCCAAGCGACTACCATTCTGCACCAATTGTCCACACCGCCAGTTGGGGTGGCCAAACTCTCTTCACCAGCTGCCCGTCTCGCAGAGGCACCGTGGCGATTTGCAGCTTGGAGGCCTACTCCTCAGCAGCTGTCTTGGTGCTTAGCAGCAGCTGTCAGCGAATGACACCACCTCTTCTGGTGGCAACGAACGGTGGTGGCTCATTCAACGTGGCACCTACAAATCACCATTGCTGATCCAGAACTACTACTGGCACCATATACTTCGTACCACAGACGCATGATGGCTGCTAGCGTTCATTTCGCAGCAGGTTATCACGTTACCGATGGCGGACAGTAGTATGTGGCACCATTCCTTTACACGATTTCGAAGCCACCGATGTACGATGCTCGTCTCCCTACGTGATATATTACAGAGGCGTATGATTTACATCGAACTCAATGAATTTCCTCGACTGTAACGCTTCTTGGGCATCATGAATGTTTATTCCCTTCCAGCTTATCTTCTCTGTCCAGAAGTGTTTTCTGTGAGACATTTTTCTTAGAGTTATTATTTTTCTCCGATTGGCCAGAGCACCTTTGCATTTGCGACTCTGCTCATCCAAGGTATTCAGCAAGGCATCTCCAACTCAACATTTCACGCACTTGAATGTGTTTTGTAAGGTTCAAATCCATTAGTCTTTTTCGCTACTATTCGAGGTCACCGACTGTACAAACAGTTTCAAAAAGGCTTTCTAACTTCTTGGGCCAGTTCACCGAATTAATAACATTACGTCGTTTGTAGTCCATCCCTTTTTCTACCATTTCGAGGTTCACCCAGTAAATGGCTGCCTTCTTGCTTCTTCGTTTGCAAGAATCTGCGACCAGTTTGTGGTACCAGTAAACATTTATTTTGCACTTTTCACTTGTCAATAAAGCTATTTTCTTGTTTTGCTGATGAGTAAAACCATACTTTGGTGCAAAGCAATTTTTCGCGCTGTTCATTACATAAGCGTTGCGGATTTAAGATAGAATTTCAACAAAGAACTACCTCACTAAACTAATTTGTTATGAATCTGTATCACCCTGCCCTCACAGTCCAAGAAAAATTTAAAGAGTTATTATCAAAATAATAAGACAACCCAGTCAGTTCTGAGAATCCTGGACAAAGACTTAAAGCGCTAAAAAATAACTGCAAAATCTATACGCAGGGTTTTTTCTATAGTACATACTCTTCACATGCCAAGTGCTGTTTTCCTTCAGCAATGTGTTCGTTGTATCGTATCTTTTAATTAAACCTTTTCAGCTGTTAGGCTGTACTTCGTCTGAACACAAATTTTATTGAAAATAAGAAAGTCCTGCAGAAATAAATAATTTCCTTGTAGTACACTTCAAGTACAATGGAACTACTTTCACTCGATCCTGTTGTAGCTACAGGAATCCGGCCGTAATGACGCTGTTTGCGAATGCTCCTACCAAAAAGCCACCGACTCACCGAGCACTTCAGAGAGACAGTGAACTTTGCAAGTTGTGAACCAAAAGTTACGCGGGAGAGCTCATTTGGTCAACTGCCAGGAATCTTTGGGACAAAAGACTCTGACAAACAATACTGGAAACCGATTTTCGCAGCTGTGCGAGAAGAGCATCCTAAATCATCGAACTATCGCTGAAACTTTGTTCTCCATTTGCGGGACAACTTCGGTGCCACGTTAACTTCTCAGAGACGCATAATGCAGAGCGGTTAGCTGTGCTAAGGTGAGGTGAAAACGTGCCCGGATAATGCTGTGTGGAATCTTCGTTACAGCCGTGTGTCTGAAATGAACTTGGGCGGATAGGAGGCAATGAAATTGCAATGTACATAATTTTGCGCAGCTATTTGTTAATATGTAAATTCGTGTATGTTCTCGAAATAGTGTACTGTAAGATAATGTTTTGAGCTTAGGTTTAACGTGAAAACTTACAACGACGGGTATATGAACAAAGTTAGCATTGTGAAGATAAATGTTTTTTCGTGATCTCTATACCACATTTGAACCGGCAACTTGAAGTGTGTTACAAAGTTCAATGGATTCGCTAGTGTCATTACAAACTGAAAATGACCGCATGACCAAAAGTTTACAAATACTGTACAATATATTTACTGTAATTGTAAAAGAATTCCATCTGGTTTTCGTATTTTCTCTTTTTACTTTCTTTTGTTCGTGTTCCCTCCAGTTTTAGTACCAGTATGTAAGATATTTTTGTTTTCTACAATACAAAAGTTTGTATTTACCTGAGTATGGAGTTAACGACATATGTATGTAGTTATGTTACCTAATAAAAGTAGTAACTCTGTTTTCCGTTCTATATTATTCTTACAATACCTATTTAAAAATAAGGTAGTTCATACTATAAGCAAAAGAGGTTCTTCATATGTTCGGTGAAATAACAATATCTTGGAACTCTTTCATTTTGTCCGTGTTTGCATAGAAAAACAGTAATACCAGAAATTGAGTCCGCCTTAATACGAAACACCTTGTTATTCGTTTATTTCGTTACACACAGACAACTCAACAGACCACACCACTTCGGGAAAAAGAGAGAGATGGTACACACTAACATACAATAACAAAATATCACATAGAATAGGAAACGTCTTAAAAAAGCAAGGGATCCCCTTAACATTCAGAACAAACAATGCATTCAGAAAAGACTAAGACCAGTCAGAAAAACCTCAGAGAAATTCAGCAACGCTGGAATATATCAACTCACTTGCAACTCTTGTCAGGCTCACTACATAGGACAAAGAAGTAGAAATTTCCGAACGAGGTACACACAGCACATGAGAGCTGTAAGAAGTGACAGCACACATTCAACTTTCGCACAACATCTAATGAACAAAAACCATAACCCAACTAATATCGAAAAGGATCTACACATTCTGAGAAACAGCAACAGTCTATACCGACAATTAACAATAGAAGAAAATTACCACATACCAGAGGCTACAGTCGAAGGGAAAATGTAATAAATGAAAACACAACACAATGCAACAACACACTCTTTACCGCTCTGAAAGAAATGACCAAGGATACAGAACAGAAAGCACACACACGCAAAAGAACCACTTCCCCATCACACACAGAAACATAAATAATGAACAGAAGTCGTCGTAATTCGCGCTACAGTTCTTCATAGCCTCGCTCGCCACATGCGATACGCCCCTCGCGACACGCGCGAACAGCAAGATGGCGTAATATTCTGGATCAGAAACAAAGTGCAAAAGTTTTGTTTTTCTGTGTAAAAAGCAGCCACATACCATCCAACGAACGTGAGTACACGAATAGCTAAGCAACAGCTCAATACACACCAAAATAGCTGGTTTCCACAACACTACCACAACCACAGGTATATACTCTTGACATACGAAGTTCACCTTTTAGTATTTGTTTACTAACAGCCGCTCACATGGTTGCAGATGACATGATGTTCGCTAAGTAAAAAGACGGCAACAGATAAAAAGAATACAGAACGTATGTCACAAAGAGCCCAATAATTGCTTAAAACATGCTGTAACATACAATAAATAAGGAAGTATGAAAGTATCAATATAAAACTATATTTCAAAAGACTATTTGTAAAAATATAATAATATGTCACTGTGTTTATACAACCATACCATTTTCTGCATGTGATAGATTTAAAAAAAAAAAAACCGCTGTTGATGGTGAAATTTGTCGCCGAAACTAGTTTGGGATAATAAAGAAATAAACGAATAACAAGGTGTTTTGCATCAAGGCGGACTAAATTTCTGGTATTGCTGTTCGGTGAAATGTTCCCATTTGAAATCCATAAATATCATAAAAATGTGTATGTGCGTGTCTCACATCTCCTCCTGAACCAATGCACAGATTTCAACCAAACTTGGTACACAAATTCCTTACTGTCAGGCAACAATCGCCGTGGGCGTAAGAACCACCCACATACCATACTTCATAATGAGATGCGTGAAGAACTGCCGCATTATGCACGACATTTAAATTTATTGCTTCTGTCCTACTACTTGTATTGACAATGAAATACCGAGCGAAGTGGTGGAGTGGTTAGCACATTGGACACGCATTCGGGAGGACGTCGGTTCAAATCCGCGTCCGGCCGTCCTGATTTAGGTTTTCCGTGATTTCTCTAAATCGTTTCAGGCACATGCTGGGATGGTTGCTTCGAAAGGGCAGGGCCGATTTTCTTCCCTCATTCTATGGGACCGATGACATCGCTGTCTGATCCTCTGCGGAAAATCAGCCAACCAACCACAATAAATTTCGCAGACAGTATCCACATATACCGCTAAATGCATCGACAAAATTATATCATGGTACTACACATAGTTCAGGTGCCCCGCCAGGGTAGCCGAGAGCGCTAATGCGCTGCTCCCTGGACTCGGGCAGGCGCGCCGGCCCCGGATCGAATCCACTCGGCGGATTAACGACGAGGGCCGCTATGCCAGCCAGCCTGGATGTGGTTTTGAGGCGGTTTTCCACATCCCGCTAGGTGAATACCAGGCTGGTCCCCAGGTTCCGCCTGGGTTACACGACTCACAGACATTTGAAAACGTTCGCACTCTTTCATGACTTACACTAGACACAGACAGCTGGGGTACACTACTTCTGTCCCGGGGGGTTCAGGGTGGCCTCAGGAAGGGCATCCAGCCACCCTCTGCAATTAACACTGCCAAATCCGTAATAACACAGCCGACCCTGCATTGGAGCAGGACAAAGGCCCCGAGAAAGAAAGAAGAAGGAAACTACACTTAGTTCAGGAGATATGACGTCATAAACACTGAGATGTGTCAAATCTGCCGCATTGTGCATGACGTTTGCGTGTACCACTTCTCGGCTACTACCTCTATTTGCAACATATTTCGCAGATAGTGTCCACATATGACGCTGAATGTACCTACGACACATAGTTCAAGACATTTGACTTTATAAACACTGAGATAGTGAAAAAATGCAGCATGCATGATGTTTCAGTTCTTTATTACTATATATTTTACGATGAAGACACTCCTACAGTCGACTCAGCTTAAGGAAATCCCTGACACCTGGCAGCGCTTTTGACAGCTTTCAACAGCGAAGCGCAAACGGCTTTAGGGGAAGACAACAGCCTTTATAAGCTATGAAGAGAGGTTGCCATAAAGAGATGCTGTAGAAATGCCAAGCAGCTGCACCCAGCAGTCTGGAAATGTAACTAGAAATACTGTTTATAATCAAGTTCTGAGTTGAATAAATTTTACAGAGAATTTGTATTTTGCATACTACTTTTCCTTAATTTGGATAGTGCACTTATACATTTTTACATCATGCTTTTTTCTTAGTGCGACTATTTCGTAATTTCAAAAGTGTTTTCACGAATACACAAGGGAATGAAATTTTTTCGACATTACACTACAAACACAGTTCATTTTTTTTTCGTGCAAATAGAAAATTGGCAAAATTAATACCTGGACAATTCCGGGTTTGTCAGCTAGTTAACATATAAAATTTAGCTCTTACAACTCACGATGTATTAAATAAAGTCAAAATCAGGGTTCAAAAAAATATTCAAATGTGTGTGAAATCTTATGGGACCCAACTACTAAGGTCATTATCCCTAAGCTTACACACTAGTTAACCTAAATTATCCTAAAGACAAACACACACATTCATGCCCTAAGGAGGACCCGAACCTCCGCCGGGACCAGCCGCACAATCCATGACTGCTGCGCCTGAGACTGCTCGGCTAATCCCGCGCGGTACAATAAGGCTTCATTTTCTCATATGTTATGTAGTGATTCCATGAATTTTTCTAGACATATATGTACAACCACTGGATCGATGCACAAGAAAATCAAAGTAATAATTACGAAATACGGATGTACAAATCGTTGGTAAAAGAACTTTCATGAAAAATCTCTTATCCAGACATGTGCAGTTAACATGAAGATACTTGATCGCAGATCACAGCCACGCTTTGCTCAAGTAGCTAGTATTTTGCATACTACTTTTCCTTAAACTACATAACTAGAGACTACATAACTGGATGCTCCAGCGACAACATTAGGATAGAAAGAATTATGGTATGATCAAGTTGGATCAATTAATCAAGAAATGTAAGAACTAAGCAAGTATACAGTACAGGTACACCATAAAGCACAAGTCAAGACACATCTCTTCTCTGGTAATTAGGCCATACTACCCACACCTCTGAAAATCAGTTGTAAACATATGTTCAACCTGCCCAGTTTACTTCCCAAGCGTTAGAATTGCAAAGGCCTGCTAGCTTTCGATGTTTCAGATATTAAAGAAAAAGAGAAAATACTTTTAAGTTAAGTTACACGAGATCAAGTCGCCGCAGTTAAAGTACCTCATCGGCATTATTTTATACAATTGCACGCGAGATACAGCAAAAAAACCAGCTAACGTTTGAAAAATTTAAGGAAAATATAGAGTTTTACAACGACTATGCAAAAATGAAAACAAATTAAAATGTTTTAAAATTACTCACACACACATACTTTTGTACCACATCCAAATCTGGATAACAAAATCCATAGACACTATTACACTTCAACCGACTGATATATTTTTGTTTGGCATTGAAATACATAACAGAGTAGACTTCATTAGAAACCTGATGGTTCGAGAAGAATCTAAGATTGATGTATGATGAACGATGCAGTTAAAGACGTGAGACAACACAGAAGTCCATCGCTTTCCAAATTTACGAGTATCTCTTTTATACGTCACAGCGACGCAGAAGAGTGGTGCAAGAAAGAAAAAGACGGACCGGGACGGACAATAGCTAATGCCACTGTTGTCTTGATGATGATTAATAAATGGAAACGTGCCATCCTCTAAAGTTAATACAGAGAGCTGTGACCAGCCGACAACATAATGTGAAAAGAAAGATGTAAGAAGGCGAATTTTCCTGCGTTAATGAAGGCAGTGAGAATCTCACTTCGTTGATGTTATTTTATGGGCTGTTTTTGCTAGAAACTGGCGCCTCACATTATATATATGGAAAAGATGAAATGGTATTCCGTGACAACAGTAAAATTGTCAAATGCAGTTTACATCATAAGTTTTACGAAATGTATTACGATATTCCCTGCAAAGATGATGTAAATAGCGACAATACGTCCTGTCATTCATCATCGACTTTGCGGAAAATAAATCACCACAAACTTCATTATAATGATTTCGAATGTAATGGCCGATGCTCGGCTTCACAGATTCGACATGCACTGAAGATCATAATGACTACAAAAGTTCATTTAGAACAGTCTCACGGTAGACCTTGGAAACAGTATGACTCGTACCAAACAATAAAAGAAAATAGGTGTGACTAAAAGTTGAAGACGTTAGCTGTAAGTAGTGGTAAAGGACCAGAAGGCTCTTTAGAGAAATGAAGTAAAGTTTCAATAAAATCTCATAAATAAGACGTTTCAAATGCATCCATTGTGAGTTATTTCTTTATATAAGTACAGTAACTGTTTTCAAATATTTGTAAAGTGGCGGCATATTTTCAACATCGTAAATTCTCTCCAAAATTTTATTCTTAAAAATACATCATTATTTACTTAACATTGTTTATTTACACAATGAGTGCACTTAAGATGGACTAGCATTGACTTACCACTGTTTACTTGGTGGGCGAGTTAACGAGACATTACTGTGAAACGTTTCAAAAATACAAATTTAAAAGGTCCTATCTTTTTCAGTTTATGGTACTTAGATTTGCATTATCATTTTTGAAGTAATAAGTTATAACAAACTCAAAAATTAATCTATAATTCAACAGAAAATAAAATTAATTTTATTTTTGTCTTACTGCCCCAAGTAAAAAATGTTAATGGTTGCGCTTAACATTTCTGCCATCACACTGTCACGTAAATTCACGTACACAATGGTAAGGGACACAACATCATTCACTTTCTTAAGTGGTTATTCAGATGTAACTGATGAGCGACATCTTTTAAGGCCCATTTGCGTTCAGGAGCATATTCGGGATCCTACTCGTATTTATCCACTTAACACTCGGATTTGTATAAATCGTTCCTGGAAAGCGGTTTCTTGGCACGAATATCACACACATTACTACTTCTGGCAGCCAAGTTTTTGGCACTTAACCACTGTTTACAGGCACACATCATGAAAAAGTTGTGATTAGTGAGAATCTGAAATTAGAGATAGAGCTGCCATTTCTTGGTTGATCGTGGAGCTATCAACTAATCCGAATAAACACATTACTTAGCATGTTTTTCAAGCAATATCTCTGTTTCTTATCGATTATTTACAGCAGAGGTATTCAACTGCACCATTCAAAATAAACGAGTGTGGAGGCTATCGTCGCAGGTGGTCCATAGCTTTGGGGGTGATACAAGCTATTACGATGACGCTTTACGTCGAGGGAATCGCTGTGAATCCTGAGGATTTTTTAATCTCCAGTGTTCATCCGGCAAGTGGAAGGCAGAAAGTCATTAAATTCATAACAACCAGACTGTATGGTAGAGTCCTGAGATCAGTTTTTAATTTCTCAGCACTGTCTCTCAGTTCCTTAGATTTGCTCTGCAGAGCTATTCAGGAGGAGCAGACTATAATTTGGCACGAGGTCTCATGCTATCCGTTTCAGTTCGTAATCAGCGACAGCAATATAACTACGACACCACACTATAGAATTAGTCATTCATATGTTACAGATCTGACACATTATCTACAGGTAGAAAGCAGTGACAAACTAGTCCGACGACAGCTTTTAACGAGAGAAAAATGAGGGACGTCCAATATTATCACAACGTCTGGTATCGAATACAGGGCTTAAGTTAATCATACCACCTCGACGCAAAAGGATTTAGATTACTCGCAGTAGTACGTAAATTTTAGCTTACGCATAGGACTGTAAAGATTTTCTTTTTAAAAGAAAGATCCAACTTCAAAATGGTATCTCTTATACATGTATGCCCATACAACTCGGAGGGAGTCTTTCATAAACCACCACAGAAAACCCACAGACCATGAGATCAGACACAGTGGAAGCCAACGGTGCATCGCAAGACCTTAGTTGAGGCAGCTCATTGTTACGGGATGGTCTTACGTACTGGTACCAATGCGGTGGTGCTCCGTCGTGTTCAAAAAAATAAAATTTTCGGAGTGTTCTCGGAACTGCGGAAAATCCAGACCTCCAACGTATGAAGGTGTATTACTCCATCCTTTCCGCAAAAAGAGCGAGCCGGAAATCTTTTATTGAGAAACGACGTAAAACACATGAAGCTTTGGAGAGTGTCTCTTATGTTAAACTGTGGTACGTGATTGCTGTGTTCTCCATATTCTTATGCTGTGGCGATCTCCACTTAAATAGTCCGTAGCTTCATAACTACAAGCTAATTGTGAAAGGAAATTGCCTTCTGTTTTAATGCCCAGGATAAATTGTCTAAAATCTACACATTATTTAACGCCATCGTGAAGGGCTTGTACTATGCAGCCACGATACACTGCACTTGGCCTTCAGTCCTTTTTACTGGCAACACTCGATGATGTCACATGGAACAAGCACATATCAAGTGATTCTGCATGTCCTCGTGAAATATCGTCAGCAGTGCAGTGCGGTGTTATTCGTAATCTTGAGTACCCCTGAGAGTGGAAAACAAGAGGAAGATGTCACGAAAGTGGACTCATTCAAGTGGAAAAGAACGTACCATCAGAGTCGTACAGTTTTCTCAGAAAGGAAAAAGCAGAATCAGGTAATACCTCTACAAAAAGCAATCTTGTGGACGGCAAAACTAGTGGGGAAGTAAAAATGACCAGTAAAACACATTTTGGAATATTCTACAAAGAGGGAGAAACCGGAGAAAATGTTAAAACTGCTAGAATACAAAGACTTTCTAAAAATGTAGTTTGTCTAAATGACTTCGATAAAGCACTTCTTGGAAGGACATTTCTGGATTACTATGATCAGAATAAGGCAATTCCAACGTTGAGAAAGCTGCTTGTATTTTCAAAAACGGAGATAAACTTTCGGTGGAAAAGGGAAGGTTTCGGAACATTTTGAAAGCTGTGGAATTTCGTTTCAAAAAATGTAAAAATAAGAGAACCATCCCAACAGAATGTTCCGACATTGATGCAGAGAGTGCGAAATACTTGAGAGCAATCAGAAATATTGAAAAGGGGCCATATAAACCGGTGGTATAAATGGAAGAAACGTGGTTGATTGCTCATTATACCAGGAAAAAGTGCTGGCAGCATGAAGAAGTTTCAGATGTAATGATTAAAAGCCAAAGAGCTATTTTTGTCCAAGCCAGGATTTCATAGAAGGAATAGAGTTTATTTAAGATTCTAAATCTAAATCCCAAGATTATCACGATGATATGAATCTGGATCGCTGTACAGGGGTTAGGAGAGAAACTGATTTCTAACATCCCAGCTGATAGTAATGTTTTATCATACAGTTCAGACAAATGAAGCACCCGTTACAGCAATTCGGAGAAAAGACATAATTAAACTGATCGCATCAGTTTTGAACCGAGCTTAACAATATACGCGTTCTTGCATATTGCACATATTAATAAACCATAGAAGGGAGAACCGATAGAGGTACTCAGGGTACCCTCCGCCACACACCGTCAGGTGCCTTGTGGGGTATGGATGTAGATGTAGATGTAGATATTTCTAAAGCAGGTGCTGTTTTAAAGAGTAAGGAATATATTGTTCTGAGGCTCCAGCCATACCACTGTGATTAGAACCGTATAGAGCTAATCTGGAATACAATAAAAAATTGCAGAGAAAAAAGTTTTTTCTACTGAATAAACTGAAACAAATAACGGAAACATTTTCGTCTACGATTACCCTTTTTTTTTTGTCATCGGTCTACTGACTGGTTTGATGCGGCCCGCCACGAATTCCTTTCCTGTGTAACCTCTTCATCTCAGCGTTGCACTTGCGACCTACGTCCTCAATTATTACCCATTATGAATGGTTAAAAGCTTGTGAACACGTAAAGACAATTGAAAATGAGCACTGGTGCTGAGATGGGTTAGTGGTAAAAACAAAGCGAATATAATACTAAACGGTAATCTGGAGAGTGAAGCTGAGTATGCAGCACATGGCGACTATAGTGATATGGAAACTGACCATGGCAGATGGAACTACAACGGACTCCAGTGAAAGAGATACAGCAGAAGAAGAACTTGGCGTCTATCGCTTGTGTGATGGACCATCCACTTCAGAACATCAAGGTTAGTGCAGTTTTCATTGCAGAACTGTAGTTGCACCGTCCTTCCCTCCCTCCATAACCCCTATTACGCGCTTACTCACCATTTACTGACGAAGCGCCCTCACTCTCGGGTGCAATAATATTGTTGTTGGATAACAGCAAATGAATTTTATGGTTTAAAACATAAACACCGCTGCAAAATACATCAAACAGTCACATAAGGGATGGATAACTCACGGCTGGCACGACCAGACCTCTACATGCAACGGCGCGGTTATTTGTGGTGATTTCTTCTTCTGTAGTCCGACGCCTTTCCTGTTCAAGGCGCATAATGTTCCTCTATTGGGAAAGCTGTACGCCAACGGCTTTGCCGCAGTGGTAACACCGGTTCCCGTCAGATCACTGAAGTTAAGCGCTGTCGGGCTTGGCTTGTCTAGCATCTGGATGGGTCTGCCGAGTGCTGTCGGCAAGCGGGGTGCACTCAGCTCTCGTGAGGTCAATTGAGGAACTGCTTGACTGAGAAGTAGCGGCATCCATCACGAAAACTGATACTGGCTGGGACAACGGTCTGCTTACCACATACCCCTTTGTATGCGCAACCGGCGATGCCTATAGTTGAGGATGACACTGTGGTCCGTTGTTGCCGCTGGGTTTCGGATTGTGTTTGTTTGAACTGGGACAGATGTAGCAGAACCAGCAGCATTACGCGAGTCCAATGATCCAACAAATGTTTGTCAGTATCAGGTTAGCTGACCGATTAATTGAAAGGTAATTTGCGAGTGAAAACTTCAGTATATTGTCACATGTTTGATACAGAAAACTGCCAGGTCCGTACTAATCTTAAGTTTCAGTTTACTCTTTTACATGTAATCACACTCGTAATAGCCAGATTGTTGTAGTTAACCAAACCCGTTACCAAAAGGATTAACAAACGGATTGTCTGTGACAGACTGCTCGCTCAAACATCACACAATTCGATCACAATGAATGTTCAGTTTGCGATCACACCTCGTATAATACGCCACGCGGATTTTGGTTATTCAGAAGTCACAGTTTACTTGTTAAAATCGGAATTTCACGCGTTCGTCTTTTTCACACATTCGGTCCACTTTGTGGCGCTTCACCGTCAAGTTTTAACGATTATTCCGTAAAATTTTCACATCTGTTCAGAGCTCCTTAAATCCACGTCCGAACGTGATCACGGCTGAGACCTGAACTGAACCGTTAGACTTCACAAAGCAATTCTTTAGTCCAAAAAATACGCGCGAACGTACTGTCCTCTGACTGGCTGATACGCATCATAGCCAGTCCGATATTAGTATTAAACTAAGCAGTCCCGCGTCTTTTACCTCTGAACAATCAGAACTTAATACATGTTACGAACTGTTTATTAAACGAAGAAAGTTATAAAAATTGACGGAGAATAAAATAACTCCCTCTTTAAATAACAGAAAAATCGTAAAGTTTTCCTTGTTTCCCTTGTCCCAAAAACAGGATAGCTGCACTCAACAGTTTTCCCTGAGGATGATTCACTCTCTCCGTATACAATTGGTCCACATGGCTCTGAGCACTATGAGACTTAATATGTGAGGTCATCAGTCCCCTAGAACTTACAACTAATTAAACCTAACTAACCTAACGACATCACACACAGCCATGCCCGAGGCAGGATTCGAACCTGCGATCGTGGCAGTCGCGAAGTTCCTGAGTGAAGCGCCTAGAACCAAGTATACAATTCTCACACTACCTTGTACTCAGTTTGAAACGCCTGGTTAAATCCGCAGGACACAGCAGGTAGTGGGAATTGTGGAAAGGGGCCAAAAATAAGCGGCTGTGAATTACACTCGCGCACATATAACTTTATTTGGTTGCCCAAACATTACAGCGCAAATTTCCTAGCTTAACTATCGACAGAATACGTCACACAATCTTATGGCTTAAGGGCACAATCTGTTTAATTTTTAAAACGGCTGAAGGCCCATGATTCAAAACACAACTACAATAAAATTTTACAAGACAGAAAGCCCAAGGCTTTCTCCTTAATTTTTTTTTTAAATGAGGCTGAATGCCCAAACAATCTAAGACTTAACAGGTAAGAAATTTTAATTTGAAGACGGCTGAAGGTCCATGATTGAAAAACACAACTACAATAAATTTTCAAAAGGCAGAAGGCCCAAAGCTACATCCAATAAATAAATAAATAAATGGGACTGAAGGCACAAACAGTGCAAGACTTGACAAGTAAGGAACTTTGAATTTTAAAATGGCTGAAGGTCCGTTATTTAAAACTCAACTAAAAGCATACAAATTCAAACCATCGGCTATAATCCATTAAAATACGCAATCAAAGACCATTAAGAAAAGGCAGTACAGCCAGCGGCACTCAGAAGTTTCCGGGGGTCTGTCTGCTCAAAAATGGTTCAAATGACTCTGAGCATTATGGAACTTAACATGTGAGGTCATAAATCCCCTAGACTTAGAACTCTTTAAACCTAACTAACCTAAGGACATCACACACATCCATGCCCGAGGCAGGATTCGAGCCTGTGACCGTAGCAACAGCGAGGTTCCGAACTGAAGCACCTAGAACCGCTCGGCCACAAAGGTCGGCGATCGGTCTGCACTTGAAATATTAACATTCACTTAGGGGAGACTAGCCGGAAACTATAAGTACCAGACCACAGATGGTACAAGGTGTGAATATCGATACATACCACTGTGGAAAGAGGAAGAACCACGGCATAACAGCGATAACCACTGGAAACCGAACACAGAGTAACAGTCAAGGTTTAAACCAATGCATAAGGCGGGGCCAGCACGGCTCACAGTTAATAGACATTACAATAATCATTTATTTAATTTTTTAAATTCACATAATCATTCACACTAATATTTAAACAAATTACCAAATATAAATGAAGTCGCAATAATCGCAATGAATACAGTTTTGTTTCCCAGATATATGGTTTTCACCACTTGATGATTTCACAGTCCGTAAATATGCTGACACCTTTCGGCCATAGCCGAAACTAGTTGCAGGTAGCTACAGGATCGGAGCGCACCTGTCATGCGATAACCGTGACACATTCTATGTATCTGTCCCCTTCCGTCTCTAGTTACATAGACGCCATGCAAGGCGCTACGTCTCATATGCACTGCGTAGAGATCCTTTAATGTAATCTACGTCTTTAACGGACGCACAGAGACGACCTGAGGATTTTCCCTTACATAATTAACCAGTATCTTAAAGCTACTGGAGCCATCGTCATATGCTCTGAGCTGTAGAAGGCGCGATGCGGTACTTCCAAGGAAAACCACGCAGCTCAGTTGTAACTGAACTGCACCAGTTGAAACGGAAAACGCAAAACGTCTTCTGTTGCTGTATTATTACCATCTCGGCCTGAAGCACAGTGAGTGAGCTGGCTGCACCACAGAGAGCTTGACCGGTAACCACGTGAACCTGCAACTCAGCCCCAACGTTAACGTTTAGTGTCGATGCATAAGTTTCTAACCACAGAAAACGGGCCTTCAATTTAAATCCAAAGAATAATGAAAGCTGTGTACCTTGATGATTGTATCGACGTGAGTAACGTTGGATTGTTCGTTCTCGTAATGAAGGTCTGTGACACAGCTCGTAGTGGACGAAAATCGTCAGATAACACAGACACAACTCTCAGGTAAGTGTAGCACATCACGAGAGCGTGCACAGGCCATCCTCGCAGAACTGCGGTATAGAAAACTGTGTGCATGGTGGGTGCCTCGAATGCTCACTCCTGGCATACACAGAGGAGGTTGGACATCTGCCAACAATTTCTTTTACGTTTTGAGGGTGAGGGTAGTGGGTTTCTTAACATTCTTGCAAATGATGAAAGCTGGCTTCACTATTTTGGCCCCGAGAACTAGAGAGCAAACTTAAAGAACACCTTCGAGGACTTCACTTTGATAGTGGTTAAGCGGTTCAAGTAGAGGTGAGCTTGTGGCTCCGTCTAAAAATCAAACGTTATACAGAGATGATATTAACAAACTGGTCTCCCGTAAGGGAGAAATGAGTTCCTCGCCAGGGTGACTATGTCGAAAAATACTCGTAAATACACTCCTGGAAATGGAAAAAAGAACACATTGACACCGGTGTGTCAGACCCACCATACTTGCTCCGGACACTGCGAAAGGGCTGTACAAGCAATGATCACACGCACGGCACAGCGGACACACCAGGAACCGCGGTGTTGGCCGTCGAATGGCGCTAGCTGCGCAGCATTTGTGCACCGCCGCCGTCAGTGTCAGCCAGTTTGCCGTGGCATACGGAGCTCCATCGCAGTCTTTAACACTGGTAGCATGCCGCGACAGCGTGGACGTGAACCGTATGTGCAGCTGACGGACTTTGAGCGAGGACGTATAGTGGGCATGCGGGAGGCCGGGTGGACGTATTGCCAAATTGCTAAACACGTGGGGCGTGAGGTCTCCACAGTTCATCGATGTTGTCGTCAGTGGTCGGCGGAAGGTGCACGTGCCCGTCGACCTGGGACCGGACCGCAGCGACGCACGGGTGCACGCTAAGACCGTAAGATCCTACGCAGTGCCGTAGGGGACCGCACCGCCACTTCCCAGCAAATTAGGGACACTGTTGCTCCTGGGGTATCGGCGAGGACCATTCGCAACCGTCTCCATGAAGCTGGGCTACGGTCCCGCACACCGTTAGGCCGTCTTCCTCTCACGCCCCAACATCGTGCAGCCCGCCTCCAGTGGTGTCGCGACAGGCGTGAATGGAGGGACGAATGGAGACGAGTAGTCTTCAGCGATGAGAGTCGCTTCTGCCTTGGTGCCAATGATGGTCGTATGCGTGTTTGGCGCCGTGCAGGTGAGTGCCACAATCAGGACTGCATACGACCGAGGCACACAGGGCCAACACCCGGCATCATGGTGTGGGGAGCGATCTCCTACACTGGCCGTACACCTCTGGTGATCGTCGAGGGGACACTGAATAGTGCACGGTACATCCAAACCGTCATCGAACCCATCGTTCTACCATTCCTAGACCGGCAAGGGAACTTTCTGTTCCAACAGGACAATGCACATCCGCATGTATCCCGTGCCACCCAACGTGCTCTAGAAGGTGTAAGTCAACTACCCTGGCCAGCAAGATCTCCGGATCTGTCCCCCATTGAGCATGTTTGGGACTGGATGAATCGTCGTCTCACGCGGTCTGCACGTCCAGCACGAACGCTGGTCCAACTGAGGCGCCAGGTGGAAATGGCATGGCAAGCCGTTCCACAGGACTACATCCAGCCTCTCTACGATCGTCTCCATGGCAGAATAGCAGCCTGCATTGCTGCGAAAGGTGGATATACACTGTACTAGTGCCGACATTGTGCATGCTCTGTTGCCTGTGCCTACGTGCCTGTGGTTCTGTCAGTGTGATCATGTGATGTATCTGACCCCAGGAATGTGTCAATAAAGTTTCCCCTTCCTGGGACAATGAATTCACGGTGTTCTTATTTCAATTTCCAGGAGTGTATGTAGACATAAAGAAATGAGATGCAGAATGTTGATTAAGTTAGATTTATTAATAAAGTTGTACGAGTTTTCACATGAAAATTCGGAGGCTTACTTTTCAGCATGCTCTTATCACTAAAATTCAACAGCTGCAGTTGTCATAGTGTCACTTACGAAGTAATGGCAACGGCGGACGCGTCTTGAAAGCAAATCTATTATCGTAACTATTCGGGCGTGTATTGATTAGGACTACATCTCTGACACCGCATTTACTTTGATAGGGTGGTTTCGATAAAATGCGAGCATTGGCAGTCTAGAACATGGTTACACTTTTCACTGCGTTCAGCTGAGGCTGATTTGCTGGATTACTTGTGGCGCAGATATAGTTCATGCCCTCTTATGCGTCCTTTAACTGTACGGCCTGTCCGCACTATGTACACTTTTGTATATTTACACCTAACTTTGTAAACAAAAAAAGTCTGTAGAGATTGTGCTCGATATTCCATCAATTTTGAGGTACCTTTTATTTCACGGATACTAGACAAAATGGCTTCAAATCTTTACTTCGGAATATCTTCCCAATGCGATCGGTCACGCCCTTTCTACAATGATGACCCGAGAATACACGGTGGCAATTATTGAACTACATGAAAAAAACGTAAATTAGTTACAAACTACGGCATGCATACCATTATTCATGATGTAGACGTCATTACAGATATTCGGATGTTCGATATGCCTCCCATCATTGGCGGTGACGTGGCGGAGACGAGTAGCGAAATTCTGCATGATCTGCTGAAGTGTCGGAACATCGATGCTGTCGATGGCCTCCTGAATGGCTGTTGTCAGCTCAGCACTGACATTGGGGTTATTGATGTACACCTTGTCTTTAATATAGCCCCACTAAAAGGAGTCGCATGTGTACATATGCGGACAATATGGCGGTCAATCGAGGTCCATGCCAGTGGCCTCTGGGTACCCCAGAGCCACAATGCGGTCCCCAAAGTGTTCTTCCAGGACATTAAACAATCTCCTGCTTCAATGGGGTCGAGCTCCGTCTCGCATGAACCATATCTTGTCGAAATCAGGGTCATTTGGATAATGGGGATGAAATCATCTTCCAAAACCTTCACGTACCGTTCGGTAGTCACCGTGCCATCAAGGAATATCGCATCGATTATTCCATGTCCGCATGTCGTGGTCGTGAGGTAGCGTTCTCGCTTCCCACGCCCGGGTTCCCGGCGGGGTCAGGGATTTTCTCTGCCTCGTGATGGCTGGGTGTTGTGTGATGTCCTTAGGTTAGTTAGGTTTAAGTAGTTCTAAGTTCTAGGGGACTGATGACCATAGATGTTAAGTCCCATAGTGCCATTTGAACCATTTTTGATTATTCCATGACTGGACACTGCACACCATACTGTCACCCGTTGAGGGTGAAGAGACTTATCGATCGCGAAATGCGGGTTCTCAGTTCCCTAAATGCACCAATTTTTGCTTATTGACGAACCCATCTAAACGCAAGTGAGCTTCGTCGCTAAATCAAACCATGCAAACACATACTAATTCCCATCATGTGCCGCGGGCAACTGTGCAGTTTAAACGTCCTAACGCAAACCGTTCAGAAGCTATGATATTTTATTTCATATAGTTCAACAATTGTCACCTTGTGTTATCACCACTAAGTACAGCGAGATTGGATGCCACCTGGTGGCATTGCGAACAAGTGCTGCAGTAAGGAAAGTATTTGAACAGAGCAGAGAGAAATGAGAAAAAATTCTAGTGCCGATACGAGCCGCTGATGGGATTCAAATAGTTCAAACTGCTCTGAGCATTATGGTACTTAATATCTGAGGTCATCAGTCCCCTAGACTTACAACTACGTACACCTAAAGGACATCACACAAATCCATGCCCGAGGCAGGATTCGAACCTGCGGCCGTAGCAGCAGCGCGGTTCCAGACTGAAGCGCCTAGAACCGCTCGGCCACAATGGCCGGCCGCCAATGGGGAAATCCACTGAAGTGAGTGACTTTGATAAAGGGACGGTTCCTGGGAACGCGCATCTCGGAAGCGGCGTAACTGGTTGGACGTTCGTGTGCTACTGTCGTGAGCATCTATGGAAAGTGACTGAAGTACCGCAAGATCACGAGTAGTAAATTTTAGATCCGCCAACCTCATTACAGAACGTGGCCTGCCCTCCCTATAAAAGAGGACAGGAAGCGGTCTGCCCTTTTTGGGGAACACTTAGTACAGCGTGTGTTGCCGAACATGGACCTACACTGCAGAACAGTACGAGTATCTATGTCGTCCCAACAACATAGTCGGTTACAACTAGATTAGGCACAAGATCATCGAAATACGATTGTGGATCAATAGAAACGTGTCGTCTCGTCAAATAAATCACGTTTCTTGTTACATTGGACCAGTGGTCATTTACAGATAAGTCGTCATCCCGGCAAATGGCTGTTCGAAACAAGCTTTGTGACACGGTCGCATATCAACGGGGGCAGTACTGTTCTGTGGAATACATTCACCAGTGTTTCCGTGGGACGTATGGTAGCAATCGAAGTCACCATGGCAGCTGTGGCCTCAATGAACATTATTGCGGACCACCTATATCGCTTCACGCTTGATTTACTTATTTTATTTACATGTCAAGTTCCGTAGGACCAAAATCAGGGCCGCGCGAGATTAGCCGAGCGGTTTCAGGCGCTGCAGTCATGGACTGTGCAGCTGGTCCTGGCGGAGGTTCGAGTCCTCCCTTGAGCATGGGTGTGTGTGTTTGTCTTTAGGATAATTTAGGTTAAGTAGTATGTAAGCTTGGGACTGATGACCTTAGCAGTTAATTCCCATAAGATTTCACACACATTTGAACATTTGAACCAAACTGAGGAGCACATCTCCAAGGTCATGGAATGTGTCAGTACTTGAAACTACAACATAAAAGTAATAACAGATAAAAATAAATGTTTATAAACCCGTAAAAAGTTAGTCTATAAGATTAAGTAAATACATACGACAATACAATAAGAATCAGCTTAATTTTTCAAGGAAGTCCTCAACAGAATAGAAGGAGTGACCCATGAGTAAACTCTTCAGTTTCGATTTACTGCTAAGATGTTTGTATTCCAGATGTAGCTTATTGAAAATGGATGCAGCAGTATACTGCACATCTTTTTGCGCAAGAGTTAAGGAAGTCCGATCTAAATGCAGGTTTGATTTCTGCCGAGTATTAACTGAGTGAAGGCTGTTTATTCTAGGGAATAAGCTAATATTGTTAACAGGAAATGACAGTAAGGAATATATATATATATATATATATATATATATATATATATATATATATATATATATATATATATATATATTGAGAGGCCAATGTCAAAATACCGAGACTCGTGAACAGGTGTCGACAAGAGGTTCGTGAACTTAACACCACTTATTGCCCGAAACACGCGTTTCTGAGCGAAAAATATCGTTTTAGAATGGGAAGAGTTACCCCAAAATATAATACCATACGACATAAGAGAATGAAAATAAGCAAAGTAGACTAATTTTCGAGTCGAACGATCACTCACTTCAGATACCGTACGAATAATAAAAATGGCAGTCGTAAGTCTTTGAACAAGATCCTGAACGTCGGCTTTCCAAGACAGCTTACTACCTACCTGAACACCTAGAAATTTGAACTGTTCAGTTTCACTAATCATATGCCCGTATTGTGAAATTAAAACGTAAGGTTTTGTTGAATTGTGTGTTAGAAACTGTAAAAACTGAGTCTTACTGTGATCTAGCGTTAGTTTATTTCCTACAAGTTTGAACTTAGGTTATGTACTGCACTATTTGAAACCGAGCCAATGTTGCACACAACATCCTTTACTACCAAGCTGTCAAAGAGAAATATTTTAGAGCTACCCGGAATACTAGAGGGCATATCATTTATATAAATAAGAAACAGATGTGGCACCAACACTGATCCCTGGGGCAACCCCCACTTGACAGTACCCCACACAGATAGCGATGGCGTCCTCCAGCAAGACAACTGTCATGTCACAATGCCACATTTGTGATACAGTGGTTTATGGAGCATGATAGTGCTCGATGGAACGCACATGGGACGCTGTTGGGTGCCAGTTTGGATTTAACCACGGGTCGCACGGAAACCGAAACGAATGTTCCTCAAAGGATAACAGTGCACCCGTCGGCCTGTGTCCGTGGTGCTTAGTATGTTTCGAGCAGCTATTGGCCCAGAAGACTTGTTTTCCAGGCAAGACCACAGCCTGGTGTAAAAAGAAATGTGAATCCTCCGGCACGAGACTGATCCACTGTCAAATCTCGATGATCTCATGATCACTTCAGTCATAAATGACGACTTCGTTGAGTCAACATGGGATTACTTAGGCGTAATGGAGCCCGATGTTCAGCAATGTGCGCCGAACAGTGAACTCCGATACACTTCTGCCTGTACCGGTACTGTACTCCCTCGCCAGATCTGCCACAGATCTCCACATGTATCCTACTTTACAGAGCGAGCAAGCCTGCTTCTTCCACGTTCTGTGCAGATACGTTGACGTCCTACACCTTGTCGGCTACTCGTGGTTACTCGATCTTTCAAACTATTTTCCACAGAAGCTCTTGACAGTAGCTCGTGAACAGGCAACCAGCTCCTCCGTCTCCGAGGTGCTCGTTCCGAGCCGCAGTGCCCTAACATCCTGCCCTTAGTAGTCAAATTCGACCATATCGGCGGATTTCCCCAGTTCTCGCCAGTGTCGTCGTTTGAATGATTCCCTATTCGTCTCTGCTCCGCTTACAATGAGGTGACAAAAGTCATCGGATACCTGCTAATTGGTGTCGGACCTCCATTTTCCCGGGGTAGCGCTGCAGCTTGACGCAACATTGACTCAAGAAGTCGTTATAAATCCTCTGCAGAAATAATGAGTTATGCTGTCTCTATAGCCGTCCATGATTGCGAAAGTGTTGCCCGGTGCAGGAGTTTCGGTGAATATGTACCCAGTATGTATCTCTATGAGGCTGTTCGCAGCCAATGCTATTATGTACACGGAGTTCGCGCCATTATAAAATAGTTGCAAAATGCACGAAGTCACGCTTGTCACGAAGATTAGCAGCAGACTCTTAACACAATTAAACGTAATCTGAAAAGAGAAAGTAGACGAGAAACAGGGATGTAACAACGATGAGGCCAGCTAGGCAATGCTCGAGGTACCCTCTGAACCTGGTGCCCGAAGGAGAAAAGGAAAAAAGGAAAAAATAATAAGGACAAACGAAAATGGAGAACAAATCTGGAAAAATTAGAAAACTCGGTCTGTCAAGAGACTACAATTTGTCTCGCTATTAGTCGACTTTTATAGGTCAGGTGACACTGCTGCCAAACATTACAGAACTTCCCGACATAGTGAAATTCGAAGTACTGGTTGAAATTGCCTCGTAAATTGGTCGTATGTGGTGGGCTCGATGAGAGAGGCTGCTGGTAGGTGATGTTGCTGTCGAGATTACGAGCTTTGTAGGGTTGTCAGAAGCAGTGCGCAAATCTTGTAAGGGTGTTACAGGAGAGGTTGCCCTGGGAAATAATTGGTAAGAAAAAAATTCGATATGCTGCGCCTTTTCCGAGTTATTTAGCGTTGAAGTTAGGAAATCAGGTCGTCGCGCGCGCAGTTTCAAGCAACCTGCCACAGGCGGTATCGCCAAATGTGTGCTGCGTTTGGTTTCGCCGAAGCGAACTAACGTAGCTTTCACTCGCCTAGCTTAAATTTATCACTTCCGAAAAAGGCGTATTTAAGCTAGTAATGAGCACAACCTTTCACATGAATTATTAAACTCAGGGATAGCCATAACACTTTAGAAATGGTAATTTTTGCATGAATGTTTTGCCTACATTAAGTTGTATATAGTTGCAGGTGACAAATTGTAAAGAAAAACAGTCACTGTAAAAACGTAATACAGCAGGAAAACCACACCATGTGGTAAGAAGGTATGAATACACAATTTTATGTGCTCTTCAAAAACCCGTAATTACCATTTAGAAACTAATACTTATATGTATTTAAACAGTAAAGAACATTCCTTATGATTAACAGCCATAATAATAAAAAAAAAAAACCACTGATGATACTGCAACTGCAGCGAAACGTGTCTGGGACAAAAGACCTATGTTATTGTTAAAGCAAACAAGAGGATAATACTTCCATTTCATGAAACATAAACGTTCGTTTGTTCATGTGGCTGTATTTGCAAACAGACAAAGTGTATTCTGTCCATTTTTCGACCACCAAAGAAAATTAAAGGGGGTGCTATGTCCATTAAAAAACAGCGTTGGTCTCAGTTTTACTGGAGCTAATAAAATTCCTTTTGAAGGTCGCAGCAGATACATTGGTCAGTCAACACGAACAATTTCAGGACAACGCACAGAGCAGCCAAGCCGTATTAAACATTGCGATTTTGACAGATCTGCTATAGCCGAACACAGCCTTGAGAACAAGCAAACGATTGTATTCGATGAAGCAGAAACATTACGGTATACATCTTAAAACAGTACTGACGCCTTCTTTACTCTGATTCCGATTTACTACTGCTATTCGGTTAAGAATGTTTATCAAAAAGTTGGAGGAACTGTTCTATGATCTTTTAGACAGTGTCCTAGAAGTAAATACGCAGTTGATGCCATCCCCTTCACATAAAGGTTCCTCAGTAGAACGTTCGCCAAACATCTCGTTAAATGTTGGGATTAAAGCGCAACACACTTTTCATATTAGTACATCCCTTAGACAGCCTATTTATGTCCTGAAGTAATGTGTCTCTGATATGTGGTATGCGGTAACGGTATCTATTTCTAAGATAGACACAAGCACACTTCAATCACATAAAAATAAATATATATATGTGAGACATATAAACAGATAAAATATCTACAAATATTATTTAGCAAGAGTAGCTGTAACGATAACTCAGGGTTACTGCTTGCTATTGAAGATGGGTAGGTGAGTAGACAGTGGAAACTTGTTATACGAAAACGTCCACCACAAAACTGGTAAATTCGTTGCGTATTGGTTTTTAATCATAGCAATTTATATCTGTTATAATTCAGAATGTCCTTGGTGGGAAACTTTAATTACTAAGCAGTGAAATCAACAAACGAGTAAATGATCCCTGATTCGAATGAATCTAATGCCAGTGATGAAATGACTTGAATTGAGGCAGCTGTAAACAGTTTCGACTTGTTGTTAACTGATTATAAATGCCTGTACCGTTGCACTAGCACTCTCTTCAATAATGTGACTTCACACCATCAACAGGACATAACTGTTCAATCGTCGGCCGCGGTGGTCTCGCGGTTCTAGGCGCGCAGTCCGGAACCGCGCGACTGCTACGGTCGCAGGTTCGAATCCTACCTCGGGCATGGATGTGTGTGATGCCCTTAGGTTAGTTAGGTTTAAGTAGTTCTAAGTGCTAGGGGACTGATGACCACAGCTGTTAAGTTCCATAGTGCTCAGAGCCATTTGAACCATTTTTGAACTGTTCAATCTTTATCCCTAGTGTCTTCAAAATATCGTCACTTAAATTGTAATCGTTAGATCAACACACTTTGTTATGTGACAACTATGTAAAGCTCTGACATTGACATTACACTTAACATCGCAAATGTAATTTTAATTTGAGGTGTTGCTGAAGGAGAAGTGTTAAAAGGTAAACTGAAAATTGACTTGAACCTATGTAACACGCTTTACTAGTATTTGTCTATAGGAGTTTATTTGTATTGACGCTCCGCAGCAGTGAAATGATGGTTAACAGCCAAGAGTGTGATTGCAGAGATGTGCATTCGGCAGCTTCCTACCTGAGACGACTGCTGCAACATCTCTGGTGCTGACGTTCCGTTGTCTCGCCGTTCGCCGGTCCGTCAGAATACACCATAAATAAAAGCTGACTGGTCTAAAAGCAGACTGAGACGAGGCCACTCGAGTTAATTTAATACCAAGAATACAATTTCCAGAGACAACAGCGGACGGGCGGCCGAACGTCAACCCTGACACATAGTTCACCCGTTTACTTTTCGTTTCACCAAAATGAAACTGTTCATGAGCTCGGCTCTCCCACGCATCCCAAAATAGTTTTGAACATACCAAAACCCGTTATAGATAGCTCACTGCTCCAAACGAAGACAGTCCATTTCACTCGTAATATTCATCTTAACTCGTAGTTGCAACTCGACATAGCTCACCTTCACTCCTCAACTGTCTCTTCGTTCCATTATTCACAGATATTATTTTTCCTAACGGCCCAAGCTCCTAAAATTACAACGAAGTTACGTATAGACAAGGAATTAACATTACACAATAAATAACAGTATTGATTCTACGTAATCACCACTTTTCATCTGTACACACAAAATTATTACAATCTAAGATAAGTATCATTAAGAGAGAAAAGCAAAAAAAATACATACCGACTTCATTACTGTTTACGGAATTCTAAATGATTAGTAGTACTGTAACATAAGCCAACTAAACCCGTTACAGTCTGACGGGACTGTGTCTTTAAAGAAGCCGTTGAGTTCGGAATGTGCAATAACTTTAACCACGACAACGGCTAAACTCAATAATGTTGCACGGGAACGCACTCCCGATGCTGAAAAGCTCACAGAAATTAACTGATTTATCCATCATCTAACGGAATTAGTGTCACCAGTATATACAGTGGGTTTAAAATTAGTTGCGACTTTTTGCATTTGGTTCACTGGAGGGGACACGACGCCGTTGCCGAGGTAACACCGATGTCTAGCCGGTTTTCCCTACAACGCTTCTAGCAGTTCGGTTGGTAAAGTGCCGCTGTTGTCACGCCGTGGACAAACAGTACCATGTGGTGTCGCGTGATGCGTGCACCTTTATCAAAAAAATGGTTCAAGTGGCTCTGAGCACTATGGGACTTTGGTCAGAAGTCCCCTAGAACTTAGAACTACTTAAACCTAACTAACCTAAGGACATCACACACACCCGCGGCAGGATTCGAACCTGCGGCTGTAGCGGTCGCGCGGTCCCAGACTGTAGCGCCTAGAACCGCTCGGCCATTCCGGCGCCCCTTATCAACTCTCATTGTCATCAGGTATTGTGAAAAAGTGCATTTTGTTGTCACTACATTATTAATAACAGTGCAGCATCTCTGGACACAAGATTATAAATAAAGATGTCCCTCCAGGAACACGTTAACTAGATGTGAAGATAACCTTATGCTGCAAAATATTCCTCCGAATTCGATAACAGTGATGGAAAATGCGCCTTACCACCCTGTTGTGAGGTACAGAACTACAACAATGTAGTGGAGGAAAGTGGAGTTTTGCTCTGAGTGCAAAGAAATGTTTTATTGGATAACGTTGAACCTAGCATGTATAAAGGAGGCTTAGTTAGAGGAACTCGTAATGTGGTACGAGGCAAAAACTCCACGCTTCCAGGTCGAAAACCTGACTGACGCTAAAAAAACATAGTTTAAATCAGGCTTTCTCCGCATCGTACTTATTTAAAGCGGCCTGAGAATGTATAGGCCCAGGCGAAAAGTAATGTGGCGAAAAAACAACTAGAAGTTTACGCTCAATGAGGTCGAAATACTGTCAGAAAAAGCCATTGCAAACGTTACATCATAGGACAGGTACCGAGTTGTCAGCCATACCAAGAACGTAGTTGAGGAGACATGGACTACAACCAGTTTCGAATAATATGTAGCTTCTCCTGCTGCCATGTTAAAAGTTGCTTCCTTCGCCAAAACACAGCAGAGTTTACAAATATTCATCTCATTAATATTCTAATCCAGTAGAAATTGCTACAAAATCGTGAAACAAAATGTTATTAAACTAGCAACTGAGGGCAAGAAAGGTTAATTGTTCATGAAAAAGCCTTTTCAAGGGAATAAAAACAAACGTGTAACTTCAGTTATAGTGTCGCACAATCCACAGTAATTCTCGTTTCGCCAGCAATCGATGATCTTAAGAACAGCATTATTTCACTGAAAAAAAGTCTGTAGTTGCATGAATATCACAGTAGATAACGAAATTTCGCGTATTAACCACATGGAAAAATACTCTCATCTTTGTCTGCTATAATGTTCCAACATTTTGTTTCAGTACCTCAGACCATTTACGAGAACAAGGGATTTATGAATATTTCATTTGGGCTTTTTCCTGGCGCTTGAGATTGTGTTTGAGAGGTTTACAGACGTTCAATTTTCTCGAGATTAGATACAGTTAGCGATATCCACCCAAGTTCAAAGAATAATTCAATATATTACTGAACCGTGGTCAGCTCGCGCTAATGCCGTTTTTCCTTTTGCGCAATTTGTCACCATCGGGTGGCATCTTATTCCTCCCTCAGTTACTATCTGAACGAGTAGCTCACTTGCCTCCGTCAGTGGCAGCAGCAGCATTTATCGATACTACTACTGCCGTAACTTCTTTGGTGTGGCAGCTATATTTACATGTCACGGTGCGTGTGGAGCAGTTGGTCGGTTGTGGTGGAGCAGCGAGGAAGTCTCTGCGGCGTTTGATCCGGCGGGGCCAGTTGGCGTGCACGCGCGGTCGGAGTTGTGTGGCACTGGCTGTGAGAACTGCTAAGTTCGTCGCACACCGCACCAGCATACTGGAGCTGAGTAGTCATTGAACCTGTCATGAAAGCTCAACCGTTGTGACATCTCTTCGTTGATTGCTTGTTGCTGCATCCTGGGCTGTCCACGCAAGCAGCAACATGATGGTGTGTTGGAATTGGCAAAATTTTGCAGCCATCTCCTTGTATGGTGTTTCACCTTTGAAATTAGTATAATTTAATCCTGAAGTGCACCAGTGGTATCTTCTGCCTTGTGGCCATTAACGCTCCGGTTACCTGCCGTGGTCGTTAGTGTAGTTTTGCGGCAGTGTGTTTTCCTCGCCGTGTTGATCCTGTCTAGCACGGCATGTAGTTTCACAGCGTGGTGTTGGTCTCCTTTTTTTCTTTGAGTGTTTATTGTGCCTTGGCTGTGCTTATACGCCAATTATTGAGACATGATCCTGCTGCGATCCTCGTCTTCGCTGATACTTTTGATTGTCGTGCTGTTGGTCGTACGCAAGGGAATTGATTATGTAGTTGGTTGGTTCGTCACCCGTCCGTAGGTCGTGCTGCAACCCGATTGTTTAGTGTTACGCTTGGCTGTCTGTCTCACCTAAACTGTGGTTGGAGTTTCCTCCCCAGGCCGACCCTTGGAACACTTCTGAGCACCACTGTTGGTTGTTTGCGATTGTCATTTTATTTGGTCGCAGGTACTGTGCCAGCCCTTCAGCCATTTGTTAATATTGTCTGTTTTATGTTCAGTATATGGCCTTCAGCTGAGCTTCATAACAACTTTAAGATTAGGCCTTCAGCCGTTTTTCATTTAAAATTCTTGTTGCTCTGCATTTAGGCCTTCAGTCGCGTTTGTTTCAGAATCTGTGGTTTTAATATGTAAATCCTTGTCTGTAAGGTTTATCTTCAATTATCGCCCGCATCTCGTGTGGTTGTGCGGTAGCGTTCTCGCTTCCCACGCTCGGGTTCCAGGGTCCGATTTCCGGCGGGGTCAGGGATTTTATCTGCCTCGTGATGGCTGGGTGTTGTGTGCTGTCCTTAGGTTAGTTAGGTTTAAGTAGTTCTAAGTTCTAGGGGACTGATAACCATAGATGTTAAGTCGCATAGTGCTCAGAGCCATTTGAACCATTTTTTCTTCAGTTATCTTCAATACTTGAAATGGCCTTCAGCTGTGTTCTGTAAATGCTTATCTTAAGGTTGTCTTTAATTATTCTTGAGTAATTGCTTTGGCCTTCAGCTGTCAAGATACTTCAATTTTTCTTAAGATGTTTTTCTGTTCTACTGTGTAAAGGTTTATCTTTAGAGTCTCTCTTTTATTATGTAAAGAAATTTTTTTTTTAAATTGGGCTTTCATCCGAAGAACTAACTAGAATTTTCCTTAATATTGCCTTTGGCTGACTTTGTAAATGCCTGGCTTTTAAAGAATTTCCTTAGCGGATCTGAAATATTATTTCGGCCTTTAGCCGAGAAGATATTGAATTTTACTTAAGTAAGGCATTCAGCCGTTGCTCTGAATCCTGGTGTTTTAAAAGCAATCATTAAGACTTATTCTGGAGAAGTTACTTGGGCCCTAAGCCATGAACTGATCTTTGTTGTTTTAAAGAGAAAACAGTGTGTTGGTTTGAGGAATAAAGTTGTTTGTGTTCTTGTATAACTAACAGTAATTGACCTTGGACCCTTTCCACAACCTGATCAACTCTGTCCTGTGAAACCAGATTTCATTTATCTACATTTTATACGCAAAAACTTATAACCTAAGATGCACCAAACGCAAATTCAAAATGACATCTACTTTTCACTGCAAACTTTAAGAATTTCTTGCAGTAGATTTCAGAAAATGGAAATATCACAATAACTATGACAATTAAAGAAATGACAGGCAATTCATCGTGAAGCTGACGAGTTAAGCTATAAGATGTGCGGGTATCAGACCTTATTATTGAGTTGTTTCTTTAAAATCGTTTGAGAAAGATTCTAGACCGGGCGGCTTGAGCTACTTGCATTTCGCGCAGTCACGCAAGCATGCCAGGTGGGCTGGTATAATCATCACCTGCTGACGCGCTCAACACACGCTGGCGACTACGCTTCCTTCCACTCACTCCGCCGGCCAGAGTAGCCGAGCGGTTTTAGGCGCTTCAGACTGGAACCGCGCGACCGCTACGAATCCTGCCTAAGGGGGGGATGTGTGTGATGTCCTTAGGTTGGTTAGGTTTAAGTAGTTCTAAGTTCTACGGGACTGATGACCTCAGATGTTAAGTCCCATAGTGCTTAGAGCCATTTGAAGCTGATTTTTTTTTTCAGTACACTGATGGAGGAAATAGCGCATCTTTGACCGCGCATTTAGAATGATGTTTTCCGAGATTTCTTAAATTGCTTCAGGGTAGTCTCTTTAAAAAGGACAAGGCTGATCTCCTTTCCCATGCTTCTGTAATTTGAGCTTGAGCTCTGTCTCAAATGAAGTCATCATCGACGGGATGTTAAACACTAACCTTCCCGTCTTTTTCTTCCACAGCCAAATCATTATCAACACGTTTTTTCCATTATAAGCTGAAACGTCCCCTTAGAAAAATTTATGAATTACTGTGCTGATAAACCTCTTACGTTATTTGATTTTCAAACAGCTGAGCAAAACTGAACGTACTCAGACATTTCTCTCTTTACTTATTCTGATTATCACTAAAGTGACACACAATATTTTTAGCGCAACGCAATCTGACTTTCACAAATCCCTACAAAAGAATGGCACTGACTAACAATAACCTATACTTTTCATGAATCACTTACCTCACAAAAGTCTTCGTTACTGGAACTACTGCAATACAGTGAGCGCCAATACTGCCAGCTAAATAAAAGATTCTAACTACTGAAGGCACTAACTACTGATATGCATAGTTAGCAAAGGAAAGATTTTGGTAGAGAACAAACAATATATTTACCTTAATAGTGTTCAAAAATGATAATATATATCAGTTCATGATATCCAGTATTACAAATTTACTCTTTCTGGGGGACACATGTCCAGATCGTCCACTCTTAAAATTCTGCCGTCTCTCTCCCCACATCCACCACTGCAGGCGGCTCACCTCCAACTGCGCAGTGCTACGGCGCTGTTCACATCCAACTGCCCAACACTACAATGGCGAATATTCCAACAATGCCAACCAGCCACAGACTGCACACAGCACAGCCAGTGATTTTCATACAGAGCGCTACGTGACGTTACCAACACAAAAACCTAACCAGCCCACTTACAACCTTGCTATATATTCACGTTAACGATATGGGCCTATAATTCATCCTAGCTTCAAATGTAATATCTTTGTAGCCCTTGATCTTTGAATTGTTTACCTCAAGCTCTGCCCCTGTAACGCCAGTACATGTCTCTTGTTGATTTTCTTCAGTTAGCTGCTCTTCACACAGATATCATACCTGTATTGTTCGAAATGAACGATATTTTCAGTTTTCGACGTAAGTAGTTTTTCTCATGTTACATTTGAAATAATCTTGTGACCTTATAGGTCATTTTCTTTATGATATTTGATATGATTTTTTTTTTATTTCGTATAGGAATGTGAACTTGGTTCATGACAGAAATCGGTCGGAATAAAACATAAATGAAGTCAGCATTTGTGTGTCAAGCATTTTATAAAGTATTTCCAAGCTGATAACTTCCTTAACAAGTGCTTAAAATTTTAAGGACTTGTGCAGATAGAGTTTAAGGAAATATTACTACACGTTCGTGCAAGATGGCTCGCACTGCTTCCCGCTATTGACAGAATTGTATACTGCTGGCCTGCCATCAAGTCATATTTTATTTTAAAGGGCGAATAAGATTGTTCAAGGCTAATTTATCAGTCGTGACATGAAATTTGGACCTTGATGCTGAAGAAGCTGAACATCACTTTGTGAACGCTGTCTATGTTCTCCGCTATATATTTTGCCACTGTTTGAAACTGCTGTTAGAAACTGGAAACACCTTAGTTACTTTTGTTGAGTTAGACAGAATAACAATGGACCTTAAGAACAAGCTAGAGAGCGGGAAGCAAGGTATATTCGTACGAAAAATACTTCAAAAAATGCTGAAATATATATGGGAAAATTACACAAACGGAGTTTGGAAAATGATGCACCATCTTTCTTCTCATGTTGCAATGCTTATGTATCCAAAAACTATTACCTATCTGAGAACAATGTGTTAAGTCTGCTTAGAATCCTTGCCTGTGTGGTATTATGTTTTAAAGGTCAGCAACAAACTGAGTCTCAACCTGTATGAAGATCAGTTATAGAATGAATTCTGTTTTGCTGGACTTGATAAAAGTAAAGCACAAGACTAGATTTAGGTAGATTTCTTTAAGCAACAAACCACAATTGACATCTTCTATTCCCAGTTGCTTAGGCTTATATCATACATATATTCAATTCCTACCAGTAACTCATTTGCTGAAACATTTTTCAGTATGACGACCAGTGGTCGAAAATGAAATCAGTTGTCCATGGCCTCAACAAAAAGAGAACTTCAAATGAAAGTGAACATATCTCGAGTTGTGGTGAACTCTTGAATATTGTGAGAGTGAAGGGGGACAGTGAAGGACTGCTGAAGTGACTCCTCCTCTCACTGCCGACGTGTACTATGCACACCTGCAGCATGTCTGCTCGCTGCTGCTGACACCTCCCATCACTGCTGACATCTGAATCATGTGCCGGCAAAGTACCTGCTCGCTGCTCCATCTGCTACTCGGGCCAGTGATTCACCCTTCACTGCCGACGTCTACTGTGCATGCTTGTGATGTGCTTGATGTGCCTGCTCCCTGCCCCAGACAGCCACCTGGACCACAACCCGTACCCCCACTGCCTGTAGCTGCTACACATACCAGCAACATGCTTTCTGACTGCTGCCAACTACTATTAGAACCAGCGAGTCCTCCCCTCGCTGCTGACACCTGCTACACATGCTAGTGACGCACCTGCCTACTGCTGCCGGCTGCTACACAAACCAGTGACTCCTCATGAGACGTGGTACTTAGTGAAGGGCAGGATTCAGTGTGGACGGGGCCATTTTCAGTTACCATTCGTTGCTCAGTTTTTTTTAAAGTCACACACACTTTATTTGGCACCAGTTGCAAATAAGGTTGACAATGAGAAACAATTATCAGATTTGACTGTTAAGACACAGTGTCTAATAAAAAATTTCTTAAGCAAGTTGCACTCATGGCTGTAGGCCTTCTTGACCAGATATGCAACTCATTTGTAATAACTAAAAAAAACTATTTGATGGCTGAGGGCCTGGATAGCAAATTCTTAAGAACGAATTAAACTTCTTCAAGAGATACTAAAATATTTTTAAAAAGGAAAATCATCAAATATTCACTATTAAGAGAAAATATCTAATTAAAAATTCTTAAGAAAAATTGCATTCACAGCTGAAGGCCTTATTGACAGTCATCACAATCTGACCAAATCAAGGCAGAAGTGGGTCTCAGACAGTGCTCCAAAGACTGACCTGGGAAAGTCGCTCAACTTCGTAAATGCTGAGACAGGCAGCCAAGAATTGTATTCACTTAATTGGATGGCAATTCAAACTAGTGAAAGTTTAAATGCAGGCTGACACTCTAACAACATCTACCTAACGTCTGATAACCAACACAACGATGGAATAACCCAAGCAAGGCGGAAGCGGCTGACAACACTGCGTCTTCGGAATCCGCTGTTTAGAATGTCCAGAAGCAGAAGGACCCACCACGGTGAAAGCAGTCCTAAAGAAACAAATATCCGAACCAGAATCAAGGAGGATGTGGAACTACATGCCTTACCAGACAGTAGTGGTAAGACGAGAAAAGGTACACTGCCTCGAAAATACGCTATCCTCCAGGACAAGTAACTGGGGCTTTAGCGGCCACTAGGCAGAACAATATCGCTGGTTGAACTTCATCAATAAACACAAGGAATTCAATGGTTAATAATAAAAGGTGGAGGACAGCTAATTAATTTCTCCAACTCCAAGCACTCCACTCATTGCTATTGCTCTCAGTGACCCTGCGAGCAGCAACACGCGAACAAACGGCTTGATCTCAAAATAGTGGAGGTTTCATTACTGGGTTAATGTTCACTTAATGCAAACGTCTTGGCTCCGGTGGAAAATGAGGTTGTCGCCTACGCAACTACAGCCGCTCGATCCGGCAGTGCCTGCATGCCGCCACCAGTCCTGGCATGTCCTTGCACTGCAGGACCTCATTGCTGCTTTGTCCCAACCGAACTACCCGATACACTCCAACCCGGAAAACACCTGACGTGCTTACAAAGATAGTACTAGGGTACTAGATACCGATAACCGCTGCTGCTGCTGCCACTCGTGGACAGACAACGCTAGCAAATGTAGCGGCCCCAGTAAACATGAGAAGAAAACGAGACGCCACTACCCCCATTACACGATGCCAACCTTCCAATGGCACCAACGCGAGCCGTTACACCACTCACCTCCCTTAACTGCAAACATCTGCTGCATACACCCACAACATGCCTGCTCGCTGCAGCCAACAGATACATGGGCCAGTGAGCCCTGACCTCCCTGCAGACACCTGTTACACGTGCTGGTCACGTGCCAGATCACTGCCGCCAAATGCTACATGAGCTGGCAACTCCCCCCACCACCCCACTCATTACCGATATCTCATATATGCGCCCGCTATATGCCTGCTTGCTGCCACTGACTGCTGCATGGGCCTCCCCTCACTGACATCTGCTACTTGTACCTGTAATGCGACTGGTCACTGCCACCAAATACTACATTTGTCAGCGATTACTCCACTCACTGCCGACGTCTGCTATGAGTGTACATCATGTGCCTCTTTGCTGCCACTGACGGCTGCACTGTCCAGCGACTCTTCCCCTCATTGCCGATAGCTGCTATGGGTGCATGTGATGTGCCTGCTCACTGACACAGATGGCTACATGGGCCAAGCACCTGCTCCCAGCTGCCAGCTGTATTGTGGGCCAGCGAGTCCTTCCCTCACAGCCAACGTTTTCTCCTCACTGCTGATATCTGCTACAGATTCCCTTGATGCACCTGTTCACTGCCGCCAAATGCTACACGAGGCAAAGACTCCTCCCCTCACTACCCATGTTTGCCGTGTTGGGGCCCACGGGAAGCCTTCTTGCTGCTGCCGACTAGTATGTTGGTCAGGGACTCCTCCCTTCACTGCTGACATCTGTACACGGGCACAAGCGCGACTGCTTGTCGCCACCGTCTGCTAGATAGGCCAGCTACTCGTCGCCTTATGCTGATGTCTTCTATGCACACCAGCGACATGCCTGCTCAATGCCGCCGACTGTTACGTGGGCCAGCGACGCCTCCCGTCACTGCCGATGTCTGCTAAGTGTGCCGGCACTGAGGCTGCTTGCTGTCGTCGCCTGTTGGGTGGGACAGCGACTCTTCCCCTCAAGACAGACATCTGCTACCGCGAAGCACCTGCTCGCTGCTGCCAACTGCAGCGAGAGCAGCGAGTCCTTCCCTCACAGCTGGCGTCTGCTGTGTGCACCCGCAAAGCACCTGTTCACTACCTCTGACTGCTTCTCCCCTCACGGTCGATGTCTTCTACACTTCTTCGCAACGAGCCTGCTGACAGGCGCTGACTACTACGTGTGTCACTGACTCCTCCCCTTACTGCCTGTAACTGCTACACACACCTGCTAACTGTCCTGTTATGTTTAGAGGTAGCTCGACTCTGTCGTACTGCAGAATCAAATCAAGAGCACAGCCGTGCATAGAACCATTTTTTGCGACTCCATTGCAGTGCTACTGATGGATCCGCAAATACAGTGCTGCCCAGCTCTAGGTCTTCAACTAAACAGTCCGTGCCTCTCCACCCCCGTCCAATAGGTCGTGTCTGCCATAGCCGCTGCAAAATATATTGTAACGGCATCTCGCACTAACATGATCAAAGGAACTCCAACAGTGCTGCACATAATTAACTGTAACGACGTACCGCCTCTGACCACTTGTCTCCTGTCAAAAATCTCTTTCATGTTAGTTAATATCCAGAATTGTCCTGGAAGATAGGATCACCAGCGTGGCGGTCTGTCAATCAGGAGGTGAATACGAGGTACGACAATAAAGTAATGAGACTGATGTGAAAAAAAATGTTGCTTGCCGTTTTAGTCAAGTTTAGTGTTGTCTCCTTCAAAGTAGTTTCCTTCTGACTGCACACATTTTTTCCACCACTTCTGCCATTGATGATAACATTTGTGGAACTCATCTTCTGTAATATCCTCGAAGACCCTCGTCACAGCTATTTGGACATCTTGTGTTGTTTGAAAATGGTGTCCCTAGACCGCTGTTTTGACTCTTGGAAAGAGAAAAAAGTCGCACCGAGCCATATCTGGTGAACAAGGTGGTTGCGGTAGTACTGAAATTTGTTTTCAGGTTAAAAGTTGCTGTACTGACAGAGCAGTATGGGATGGCGCGTTATCGTGGTGCAGAATCCAATTATCAGCAATGTTGGCACGGACACGAAGATCTCTTGTACGAAGTCTTTCTAAAATTTCTTTGTAGTAACTTTGGTTAACTGTTTGTCCAGGAGGCACCCACTCTTTATGAACAATTCCCTTGTAATCAAACAATCTCACAAGGATGCATTTCGCTTTTGACTTTGACATGCGAGCTTTCTATGGCCTGGGTGATCCCTTTGAGCACCATTGCGAACTTTGGTGTTTTGTCTCTGGATCGTACTGAAAAAACCAACTTTTATCACCAGTGATAACATGGCTCGACAATTCTTGGTTGATTTCCGTTTGCTCTAACAGATCGGCTGCCACATTTTTCCGTGTTTCTCGCTGTTGTGGTGTGACATTTTTGGGGACCATTTTTGCACAAATCTTTCTCATACCAAGATCTTCAGTTATTATTAGACGAACCATTTCTCGATTGATGTTCAGTTCTTCTGCAATCATTATCACATATAATCTTCGATCTGATCATAGGAGTTCACCTACCCTGGCCAAGTTGACATCCGTCCGTGAGGTTGATGGTCGTCCACTCTGGTCTTCATCTTCAACTTTCGTTCTACCTTCACTAAGCATTTTATGCCAACCAAAAATTTGAGCTCCTCATATAACATACTCTCCAAAAGCCTTCTGATGCTTACCGTAAGTTGTCGTCGCGTTTTCACCCAATTTAATGCAAAAAGAAAGTGCATACCGTTGTGCAAATATTATGTGGTTCGATTTCCGTGGCGAGAGACACAAACACATGTTAACTTATTACAGCACAACTCACGACTGATCAGTTGCATCGATGTGCCACTTGGACTAGAAGGAGTTTATAGACCAAGGTCAAAGATATTGTGCCTATGCAAGCATGCAGGGTTGCCAGATCTTGCAAAGAAAATCAGTCTCATTACTTATGACTTGTGCTGAAGAAAAAGAGTGCACTCCGAATTTGGCCGGACGATCGTGATAGGGGGAAACCTTGTTGTAATGATTTGGACAGAATCTAAGACATTGACTGACAGCTGTTTCTGTGTGTCCTCGCGCTAGTGGAGAATCTCCTGCGCGGTGGCGATCTTGGTACGAAGGCGAAGTGAGGAGTTCAGGACCGGCTTGAGGACGGCCGGAGAGGTTCGTCGTATTTACAGTTCTTCACTTCTGGTCAGCCAGAGTGAAGGTGATCGCAACAGTAAGAAGTA